>NC_045552.1:6157466-6259966 GCF_009769535.1 Thamnophis elegans
TTCTTCTCCTTCTTCTACTACTACTACTACTACTTCTTCTTCTTCTTCTTCTGCTACTGCTTCTACTTCTACTTCTTCTTCTACAACAACAACAACAACAACTACTACTACTACTACTACTACTACTTCTTCTTCTTCTTCTTCTTCTTCTTCTTCTTCTTCTTCTTCTTCTTCTTCTTCTTCTTCTTCTTCTTCTTCTTCGCGTGGCTCAATAAACACTCACCTTCCTTAACAATGGACATTCTGGGGCTCAGTTTATGGTTATAAGTTGAGGATGACCTGTAGTGGCTGCCTCAAAGTCACCCAGGTGAGTTCATCGTCAGGTGGAAACTTCCAACCGAGGTCTCACCAACATTTTCCTGCAGAACGCCAGGAGTCCGCCAGCCAGTCAAAGTCTTCTGCTCATCCCTAGGGTAGACCAAAGAAGGCCAGAGGGCAAAGTGAGGCACAATTAATTTCCTAGAACAGGTACCTGAAGGAGAACAGAATAACAGAGTTGGAAGGTACCTTGGAGGTCTTCTAGTCCAACCTCCTGACCAAGCAGGGGACACTATACCATGTCAGACAAACGGTTATTCAATCTTTTCTTAAAAACCTCCCGTGATGGAGGACCCACAACTTCCGGAGGCAAGTTGTTCCACTGATTAATTGTTCTTATGGTCAGGAAATTTGTCTTTAGTTCCAGGTTGCTCCTTTCCTTGATAAGTTTCCATCTGTCGTTCTTCAGTGCTTTGGAGCAGGGGGTCACCAACCCTTTGGACTTCAGAGACCGCTAAATTCATAATTTCAAATCCAGTGGACCACTAATATAATCTGCCTAATGATTGGCCGAGTGGGCGTGGCTATGTGGTCACGTGACTGGGTGGGCGTGGCCAATTTGATGTCACTCACACCAGCTTCTACTAGCCCCTCCCCTCCCAGCCACTCCTTGCCTCCCTGCCCGGGGTCCTTGGGGCTCCAACAGGAAGCAGTTGTTGGAGCTAAGCAGCCCCCTCGAAAAAGAGTTGGCAAAACAGCTCAGTTCAATTTGGATCTGACCGAGAAGGAGGATCAGCAGATGCACCTCACTGAGGACTAGGAGCATAGGCTTTCCAAGCAGAGGGAAGTCCTGCGGGAGTGCAAGGCCAGGTATCAGCGCCTGGAGACTCAACAGGCTGAGATGGTCAGCCAGTTCCAGGCCATGATGCAGTCCCACTGGAACGAGGCCCTCCGGCTCTTCGCCACCAGCAGTGCTTCCCTCCAGCCTTCACCCAAAGCCCCCCACCAGGAGGCTTAAGCAGACCCCAAGTCAGAATTTCTTACCCCCTCTGACCCACACAAAAAGACCCCAAAGGGGGAGACTCTCTGCAGCAACACAAACATTCATTGCACGTATCCATCCCAGGGGCCGTAGTTTGAGGACCCCCAATTTAGTGCAATATAAAAAATGCAAATAATTTTTCTGCGGACCACCAAAAATTTCTCACAGACCACCAGTTGGTAACAGCTGCTTTGGAGAACAGGGGCAGCCCCTCCCTCAAATCTTAGAACACTGCTATCATGAAACCTCTGCTTCTTCTTTTCATTAAACCAGACATCTGGAAAGCCTCTACTCCTCCCTTATTCCCATCTTAGAATAGCAGATGATTCGAAATTCTGATTGGGACATAATGCCGAGGCACATTAAGATGAATTGATGGGTCTCCTGTAACCCCTCAGAAAGTGAAGGTGGAAATATTACTCAGGATAATATATGAATAATGTGGTGCAAAAGCAGGCCTCTGTGGGATTCTGTGTGCCTGGCCTGGGTCAGCTGGAAATGATGGCGGAGAACATATCCTGATGGGCACCGGATTAAAAAAAGGGGGCACCCAAGTGAAAAATCAATATGCATGGGTAAATGAGAGGATTAGCAAAGCAATAAGCTAATGGGAATTCATTGGGACTTCTTTAAGGCAGCCTGCAATTCCTCTCCCAAGAATGGAATATATAATTCAAATCACTCATTGTGCCCGGTCTCTTGCTTGCTGTGAGGTTTAAAAAAAGAAAGAAAGAAAGAAAATAGATAAAAAAATTTCCTGTGATATCTACTATCTTCCTCATCTGTCTTTCTCCCCCCTCCCTCTCCTGATTATGGGATGTCTTCCAGCGGTGCTTATAATTTGCGGCTTTATTTTCTTTCTGAAGTTTAAAAATGTTTTTAAAAAATCTTTCATTTTTTTATCTCGCTTTAATCTGCTGTTCTTTTGAATGTGCATGCCTGTGAAAGATTTATGGGCTGTTTCCCCTCCTCTCCCCCCCCCCCCCCGACTTACGATGTAGATGCATTTCGAAGCCTTTGGGCTGTTATGTGTGATTCAGAGAAGCGGAAAGAAAAAGGGGAAAAAAAATAACACAACACACCAGCAATGATCTCATTATCAAATTGGGCCACCGTTGTCTGTTTTAAACTCTCACCCAGAGAGAGAGGAAAGCTCGGAAGGTGTTTAAAATATTCTTTTAATTAAATAAATAAAAGGTGGGCGAGGTGGAAAGGATGAAGCTAAAAAAAAAACAGCACAAGGTTTTTGGGATTTTTATCCAATAAAAGGACTCCAAAAAGACGCAGAAAGAAAATGTGAGCCCTTGATTTTGCTTTCAGGGGTGGGTGGGTGCAATAGCAATAGCAATAGCAGTAGACTTATATACCGCTTCATAGGGCTTTCAGCCCTCTCTAAGCGGTTTACAGAGAGTCAGCATATTGCCCCCAACAATCTGGGTCCTCATTTTACCCACCTCGGAAGGATGGAAGGCTGAGTCAACCCTGAGCCGGTGAGATTTGAACCGCTGAACTGCTGATCTAGCAGTAGCCTGCAGTGCTGCATTTAACCACTGCGCCACCTTGGCTCTAATGGGCACCTGCACCCTCCCCCAAACCTTCTCACTTTGGTGACTGGATGCCGAGGGGTATATTTGGGGCGGGGTGGTGGAGGGATGTGCTGGGGATCACTCCCGAATTTGCACCTTTCCCCAAATCTGTTACCGGTGGCAGAACAGATGCTGTTTGTATGCAAAGAAACCTCAACTTATGAATAATTAGGCAACCAGCAAGAAAGACGGTGTTTTGCAGGAAGCTCCGTTCCCCTTTTCATACGAAGAACGGTTGCAGGAACTGGGAATATCTAGTTTAATGAGAAGAAGGGCTAGGGGAGACATGATAGCACTGTTCCAATATTTGAGGGGCTTTATCATGCTTTGGTAAGGCCACACTTGGAATACGCCATTCAGTTTTGGTCGCCAGGATATAAAAAAAGATGCTGAGACTCAGTGGTGGGATTCAGGCAGTTCACACCTATTCGAGAGAACCGGTTCTTAACTTTCTAAGAGGTTCAGAGAACCAGTTGTTGGAAGAAATATTTTGTTTTTTCCCACTTTCCAGGGCTAATCCTGTAAGGAAGGCAGGAAGGAAACATTCTGGTGTTGTTTCTAGCCTAAACTTTATTGCCCTGGTTACAGAAACTGCCTCTCTGTTAACCCTTATTACATTGTAACAGCTAAGGCGAAGCGCCCATCGACCTGAGTAATGTTGAGTTGGCCACGCCCACCTAGTCACATGACCACTAAGCCCCGCCAACCCACTTGGTCATTAGGGCAGAGAACTGGTTGTTAAATTATTTGAATCCCACCACTGTTGAGACTCTAGAAAGAGGCAGCCAAGATGATTAGGGGACTGGAGGATAAAAACATAGGAAGAACGGTTGCAAGAACTGGGTATGTCTAGTTTGATGAAAAGAAGGACTAGGGGAGACATGATAGCAGTCTTCCAATATCTCAGGGGCTGCCACAAAGAAGAGGGAGTCAAGCTATTCTCCAACGCACCTGAAGGCAGGACAAGAAGTAATGGATGGAAGCTAATCAAGGAGAGAAGCAACTTAGAACTAAGGAGAAATTTCCTGACAGTGAGAATAATTAACCAGTGGAACAACTTGCCTCCAGAAGTTGTGGCTGCTCCAACACTGCAAGTTTTTAAGAAGATGTTGGATATCCATTTGTCTGAAGTGGTGTAGGGGTTTCCTGCCTAAGCAGGGGGTTGGACTAGAAGACCTCCAAGGTCCCTTCCAAGTCTGTTACTCTATTATGTTCAGTCAGTTGGGGTAGAGGCTCTAATTGGTGGGTGCCTTCAAGACTCTTATTGCTCTTGCCGAACTATCTGCAGGAGGGTGTGTGTGTGTGTGTGTGTGTGTGTGTGTGTGTGTGTGTGTCAAAAAAGTCCAGATGGTGACCAGAAGCACCCATTCAAAGGACGGGTTTTTTGATCAGATGGTTGAGTTACGATCTTGCCTTTATGTTAATTCCCCCTTTGCAAACAGCTCTGCTTTCCTTTCATTTGATCCTCCTCCCATCTTTTGACCTCCGTTGGGCTGGTCATCCTTCCGCTACTCAGCTGCCTTCCGAAGGATGAGGTTCTCCTGGAAGTGGAGCGTTGATCTCGGTGAAATGGGACCCATCTTCTCTGCTTTTGATTTCCAGGAGGAGGGAATTTCAGCAGAAGGAAATGTTTTCTCTTTCCCCCACCCCCACCCCCACCCCGGTTTCTGGTTCAAACCATCTCAAGTCAAGGTGTGGAATCTCTAGAGCGTCAACAGGTTTATGTTATCCCTTTAAGTATTTACCTCTGGAAGTCAAAGCAGAATCCAAACAAGCAAGTTAAAAATAGGAATGCTTTATGTAAGTTGGAAGGACCACCCATTCTCTCTGTCTCTCTCTCCTCTCTCTCTCTCTTCTCTCACTCTCTCCTCCCTCTCTCTCCTCTCTCTCTCCATCCTCTCCCACTCCCTCTCTCTCCTACTCCCTCTCTCTCCCACTCTCTCTCTCCCACTCCCTCTCTCCTTCCCTCTCTCATCTCTCCCTCTCCTCTCTCCTCTCTCCTCTCTCTCCATCCTCTCTCTCCCACTCCCTCTCTCGTCTCTCCCTCTCCCCTCCCCTCTCTCTCCATCCTCTCTCCCTCTCTCTCCCACTCCTTCTCTCCCTCTCCCTCTCTCCTTCCCTCTCTCGTCTCTCACCCTTCCTCTCCTCTCTCTCCATCCTCTCTCCCTCTCTCTCCCACTCCCTCTCTCCCTCCCTCTTTCGTCTCTCCCCTCCCTTTCTCTCCCTCTCTCCCTCTTTTTCCCACTCCCTCTCTCCCACTCCCTCCCTCTCTCATCTCTCCCCTCCCTTTCTCTCCCTCTTTCTCCCACTCCCTCTCTCCCACTTCCTCTCTCTTCTCTCTCCCTCCCTCTCTCCCCCTCCTTCCCCCTCTCCTCTCCCTCCCTCTCTGTCCAAAATATCCCTCTTCTCCTCCCCTTACCGAGATGCTTTTCTATCTTCGTCCTCCTTATTTCCCTTTTTTGTAATACGTCAATCCATTGTTTTTGTTAGAGGCTGAAGAATTCCTTGCAGGGCTGCCGCTGCTCTGAAATAAGAGATCTTGGATGAATGCCACACATGTCCTTGGCTTAACAACCACTCGTTTAACGACCCCTCAAAGTTACAATGGCACTGGGGAAAAAAGGGACTGATGACTGGTCCTCCCACTTAAGGACCATGGCAGCATCCCCAGGGCCACCTGGCCAGAATTGTCCAGTGCTTGACAATCGGCATGTATTTATGAGGATTGCAACATTCTAGAGTCATCTCATGAACATTTGCAACCTTTCCAATTGGCTTCCACAAGCAGTGTCAATGGGGGAAGGTGGATTAGCAATAGCAATAGCAATAGCAGTTAGACTTATATACCGCTTCATAGGGCTTTCAGCCCTCTCTAAGCGGTTTACAGAGTCAGCAGATCGCCCCCAACAATCCAGGTCCTCATTTTACCCACCTCGGAAGGATGGAAGGCTGAGTCAACCCTGAGCCGGTGAGATTTGAACAGCCGAACTGCAGAACTGCAGTCAGCTGAAGTAGCCTGCAGTCCTGCACTCTAACCACTGCACCACCTCGTCTCTCTCTCGGATTCTCTTCATGGCAGCGCGATTCGCTTAACATCTGCAGTGATTCACTGGGGCAGACAACTGTTCGTCTTCTGGACAGACAGATTTGTTAGCCTGCCTTGAGAGAGAAACCTTTTGCGTTCCTAACAAAGGGATATTTTGAGTTCCCATCAGAGGATTTGTGGTGTTTGGGGAGCTGGGTCAGAATGGTGACCTCCCTTCCTCATGTCAGTTTCGGGGAAAGCCACACTGGGATCATTGATCCCGTTCCCATCCCGACCACTGCCTATGGAGCATGGTGTACAGGGAGTGCTTGGATCTGTCTTCTCCCAGAGCGGCTCTTGGGCTACGTTTGGGGAATGCTCGGAGATGTTCAGGGCCCTGTTTAAGTCTCGAGCGCATCACTTCTGAATGTTGTAAACGCGATATGAAACGAAGGCGCACACTTAAATTGAACGTGCATTCTAACCAATGTGGTTTTTTTTTTTGTCAATTTGCAGACATGAGGAATTCAAATGCCCGTCTTAGCATCCTTTGCGAAAAGCACTCTTGTTTATACGGCACGCGTATCAACAAAGAGACAATAGTGTGTCTCTTCCCCCACCCCCACCCCCACACTCTCAAGCAGCTGAAAGTGGTTTCAAAATTAAAATAAAATAAAGGAATCACACCTTAAGATACCTGTGTCCAAATCCCACCAGTGCATTGGATCTTGGTATTCTTCCCAAATCCTGCGATTCGCTAGACGTGAATAAACCTCTTGTAAACCACTTCAGTTCTCTTCAAAATTATAGTCCCTTGCTCTTATTTTTAGTGCTCTTTATATTTTAGTATTGCTACTGTTTTCTTAGAAAGAGGAACCGAGGCTGAAACGTAGAGGAGATGGCTCTCACCAATCATTATATGTCAAAGGAGAATTTGAAATGCAAATGTCTCCACTTCTCCAGGCAAATACTGTATGTTCCTGTGACAGCAGATGGAGCAGGCGTTTAAAACTAGCATAAACCCAGAAAGGCAGCGTGCAGATTGTCCTTGGTTTACAACTATTCATTTAGCGACTGTCCGAAGTTACTGTTCTGTCCTAGGCTTCCCAAGAGCATGAAGCAAACTCCTTGTCCCGATAAAAAACCCTTTTATTAATTGACTGTGAATTCTGCTCCTTCACATCCAGCAAAGTCTTTCAAGGGAGGATTTACGGTCACAGACCTTATCTGGCTTGGAGAGCTGACGGGCTGATCTCTGCAAAACTTGGCAAGGAGCCTCGGAGATCTATCTATCACCACGGTGGCACAGTGGTTAGAATGCAGTACTGCAGGCTACTTCGGCTGCCTGCCGGCTGCCTGCCATTTGGCAGTTCAAATCTCACCAGGCTCAAAGTTGACTCATCCTTCCATCCTTCCGAGGTCGGTAGAATGAGGACCCCGATTGTTGGGGGCAAGAGGCTGACTCTAAACCGCTTAGAGAGGGCTGCAAAGCACTGTAAAGCGGTATATAAGTCAAAGTGCTATTGTTATCATCCTTGACCCTTGATCATTCTGGTTGAGGTTGAGTTTGCAGGTGGTCTTCCTTCTGGATCCCCTTTGCCAGTTGAGACCCTCCCCCCCCCCCAAAGAGCGTACAAGGAGGCCTGTCCAAGCACTTCCGGCTGACGAATCCCGCAGATTCGTTATGCATCAGGAAAAAGAAATAACTTGGTCTGCCCCATCCTAAGCCTAGCTGTCAATCAGCTGGGTTGGCTATGCTTGAATTCCAGCGCTTGGGAAGGGAATGAATAATTGCTCCCTTGTTCATTCTTCGCTCTTCCAGGCCAAGCTTCTTCTACTATGGGAGAGAGGCAGAGGCTTGGCATTTTTTCCCCTGGCACAGAGCAGGCACAACGGGGAGAGGACGCGAATGGCATCCGTGCCTTCCCTGGCAACCTTCCACGTCTCTTTGGGGAGGCTCTCCTTGATGCTATTTAAGAAACCCTTGTTAAAATGAGTCAGATAGGTTATGTATGCCTCCCGCCGATCCAGAAGAAGGGGATGGAGTTAAGGTGGGGCTGGAAAAAAGAGAATGTAGGCAGGTGCGTGGGAGGAAGGAAGGTGGCACAGGATGGCAAGGAGGGGCACGGTTGGACGGAGGGGGCTTCTGCAGAGCTAAGCTTATTTTGGGGCCGTGGGTGGTTGACCTTGGCAGAAGGGAAGATGACCTTGGCAGTTCTGGCTTGCTGCACAGGAGATTCCAGGGAGGGGCGAAAAGGGTGGGGGGGGTGGCGCACAGGCGATAAAAGGAATGAGCTGACACAGCAATAACTTCAACCCACCCCCCCATCCCCGTTCACCACTAAGTCAGAGTTGTGGTACCTAGCAACAGCCAGTGGGGGTGTTGCTAAGGCAACCAGACCAGGGATGGTGATGTAGCAGCTCCTGGTGACATCAACGGGGATGAAAGCAGCTGGATAACCTTCAGACGGGGGGCACCGCTAACCTATCTTTTTAGTGTTTTAGTATTCCCAAATCTTAGTTTTTGGAGATTTGAGAGGATGACGGGGGGGAGGAAAAAAAGGGAAGCCTAAAAGATTGACATCATAAGACGCAGCCCGCAGAAGGTCAAAATTGTCCCTGCTGGTCAGCACTTGTGTTCAGCTGCATTTCTACTCTGTTGCAGTATATTGTGGGAGTACACTTCAGGTGTACATTGTAGGTGTGTGTGTGTGTTTGTGTGTGTGTGTGTGAGAGAGAGAGATGGAGGGGAAGAGATGGAGGGAGAGAGAAAGAGAGGGAGGGTGAAGGAGGAAGAGAGGGAGGGAGGGAGAATAGAATAGAATAGAATAGAATTTTATTATTTGTATGCCGCCCTTCTCCGGGAGGACACAGGGCGGCGAACAATTCAAGGGGGAAAAGGGGGAACATAAAAAGACAAAATACAAATAATAAAAGTAGACAACAGTCGCACAACCATACATGTCGAGAGGGGAGGGAACTCATCACCCCCAGGCCTGCCGGCAAAGCCAGGTTTTGACGGCTTTTCGGAAGGCCTGGAGAGAGGTGAGGGTCCGAATCCCTGCAGGGAGTTCATTCCAGAGGGCCGGAGCTGCCACAGAGAAGGCCCTCCCCCGGGTAATAGCCAGGTGGCATTGGCTGGTAGATGGCACCCGGAGGAGGCCAACCCTGTGAGATCTAATGGGTCTGTGGGAGGTAATTGGCAGCAGGCGGTCTCTCAAGTAGAGTAGAGGGAGGGAGGGAGGGAGGGAGGGAGGGGGAGAGAGAGGGGGAGAGAGAGAGAGCGAGAGAGCGAGCGAGAGAGAGAGAGAGAGAGAGAGAGAGAGAGAGAGAGAGAGAGATGGGTTTGTGTATACAGGTGGAGGATGAGGGACAAACTTTGGATCCTTTCCCAGTAACCCGAGTAACCGTATTTAGAATTTGCAATCCTGTCCTATGCATATTTACCCAGAGGGGGATAAAAGAAAAAAACCCTGCTAAGTTTCAATACAGTTTATTTTCCTTTGTTAGGATTCTGACATTTAATTTGTCGAGAGGCATACCAGAACTCAAATTACACTAGGTGCTCTGGCATCACTGCCCTTTAGAGCAGAGGCGTGCAACCTTGGCACCTTTTAAGTCCTGTAGACTTTTAACCCCCAGCCAGCCAAGCCAAGCCAGCTGGGGAATTCTGGGAGTTGAAGTCCACAGGTCTTTTTTTTTTCCTCTTTTTTTTCCCCATGAAAACTTTTTATCTTCCATTTTCATAACATATAATCACATGTATGCTATTACATAGCCAATATCGTGTTGTATTGTTAAATATTTACATCAATTCATCTTACCATCAGCTCCCCCCCCCCCAAAAAACAATTATTGGGTCTTCTGCTCTCCATACACCACATTTGTGCCTTATCCAACACTTTCTTCTCCCTCTCTCCTCCCACTCCCTACCTCCTTTCTTCCCTCCATCACCCCTTTCTACTCTACTTCTCCTTCCTTTCTCCTTCTCCTCTCTCCCCTTTCCACTCCTCCTTATTCTCCTCGTCTCCCCCCCCCCCTTGCCCTGTCTCCTATCCCTCTCTTCCTATCTTTCTTCTCTCCTCTGCTTCCCACTCTTCCTCTCATTCACCAAGTGAATGAAGTCCACAGGTCTTAAAGATAACAAGGTTGGGCCTTCTGCTTTGTACAGGCTCCTTCCCTGAATGGGAAGCAGGGTTAAGATGACCGGGCATAGGAAAGGAGAGAGCTTTGAGTTTTGAGATATCCTTGCCTTGTTCTAACCAGCTGTCCAGTTGTATAAGTATCTGAGGGAAGACGAGAACCTCAGCTGACCTCCTCTTCTCCCCTCCATTATTTATTTCTGCTGGTCGTTACCTTTAAAGCCCTACATGGCTTGGGACCTGGATATCGAACTGCCAAACTGCAGGCAGCCGGCAGTCAGCAGAAGTAGCCTGCAGTACTGCACTCTAACCACTGTGCCACCATGGCGATAGATAGATGATAGATAGATAGATAGATAGATAGATAGATAGATAGATAGATAGATAGATAGATAGATAGATAGATAGATACCCACCTCCGAAGGATGGAAGGCTGAATCAACCTGCAGCCTGGTGAGATTTGAACTGCCAAATTGCAGGCAGCCGGCAGTCAGCAGAAGTAGCCTGCAGTGCTGCACTCTAACCACTGCGCCACCGTGGCTCAACATTTTCATAAGTCCCTTTTTTCAGTGCTGCGGTAACTTCAAACGGCCAGCGGATGAATGGTTGGAAATCAAGGGCAACCTGTATCTCTATCTCAGCTGCACTGTGCCCTAAGTTGCCCCCCCCAAAAGGTGTCATTTCCATCTCTGATGTTGAAACACCGCAGAGGTGATGGGTTTTTACTGCCCCGTTGGCAGGAGTTCGCCTCGCCTTAGTCAATCCCTAACATCTCTTTCGTTTTCCTACGGAGGTTCGACCATCTTAGGAGCCTCAATCTCTTTGTAAATTCTCCTCCTATCTCTAAGTGGGCTATTTCTTGGCAGCGGTAGGGGAATCACCCGTCAAATGCATCGGCAATGAACTAATTAACACGGCCAGCTGAAAGAAATCTGAGCAGATTATGCTTTTCTTGGTGTTTGGAGGCTGATGGCAAGGAAGAGGGTAAAAGATCAGCTACAAATAACTGTGATGGATTCGGGAATGGAAGTTTCTCATTGTCAATTCTGATTGGCAGGGACTGTCCCAAAGACGCTCCATTTTTCGATCCCCCGCCCCAGTTTTTGTTTAATTCCACCATTATCATTTTATAAATGAGTTAAGGCAAGAAACGTTGTATCATAGTCTTTCCACCACCTGTTATCTTCAACAACCACAACCCTGCGAGGTGGGCTGGGATGAGAGACCGTGATTGGCCCAAAGTCACTCAGCTGGTTTACATGCCTAAGGCGGGACTCAGTAGTGGGTTTCAAATTCTTTTGGAACCTACTCTGAGGGTGTGGCCTCCCTTGTGGGAGTGGCTTGCCGGCCATGTGACCTGGTGGGAGTGGCTTGCCAGCCATTCTTCCTCTCTCTCTCTCTCTCTTTCCTTCCTTTTGTGTCTCTGTCCCTTTTTTCTTTTTTTCTTTCATCTTTCCCTCACTCTTTTTCTTTCTTTTTTCTTGTTTCTTTCTTTCTTTCTTCCTTCCTTCCTTTCTTTCTTTCTTTCTTTCTTTCTTTCTTTCTTTATTTCTTTCTTTCTTTCTTTCTTTCTTTCTTTCTTCCTTCCTTCATTACTTTATTTCTCTTTCTCTTTCTCCCTCTCTCTCTCTCTCTGTTAGTCAGTCTGTGTGTGTGTGTGTGTGTGTGTGTGTGTTTGTGTGTGTGTGTCAGTGGTGGGTTTCAAAAATTTTTGGAACCTCTTCTGTAGGTGTGGCCTGCTTTCCGGGTCCACCTCTTCTAACCGGTTCGGTAGATTTGACAAACCGGTTCTACCGAATAGGTGCGAACTGGTAGGAACCCACCTCTGGCAGGACTAGAACTCACACTCCCCTGGCGATTGGCCCAATGTCACCCAGCTTATGTTCTTGATGCTTTTCTTAACAGAATTCCATCTCTGTTGCTGGAAACGGGGGCCTGTTCTTACCCTTGTAATCAACAATTTCAATCTCTTGAAGCCAAATGAAACCAGTTTTCCTACCTCTGAGAACTGGAAAGGATTTTGGCCGAGATTATTTTTAAAATGCAAACTTTGCTGTTTACTTCAATATGCTTTCTTTGCATGCTGTGTGTATAAGTCTTACATCTTATGAAGATGTTGGATAACCATTTGTCTGAAGTGGTGTAGGGTTTCCTGTCCAAGCAGGGGGTTGGACTAGAAGACCTTCCAACTCTGATATATTACGTTATGTTATGTTACATTACGTTACGTTACGTTACGTTACGTTATGTTATATTATCCAATCCAATCCTATCCTATCCTATCCTATCCTATCCTATCCTATCCTATCCTATCCATCTTTATATTTGGGGGAAAGAAGAGATGGAAGAGGGGTAAAGGAAAGAAGAGGTGGGGAAGGACAAGGAGAACTGGATGGAGAGTAAGAATTTCTTGAACGTCCATTCAAGTTGGATCCTTTATTTTCTTCCCTTCTTCCACCTTCACTCCATGGACCCTCTTCCATCTTAGAAGTCCTTCTCTCCGTCCATTTCACACCCAGCCTAACCATAACTTCATGAAGGGGGAATCCATTCAATTGAGGGTCGTCATCTCCGGATTTTATCCCCCCCCCCCCTGCCCTTCGTGCACAATATAATTTACGTACTTCTCTGACTGCCGAATGTCAGTAAACAGTCACCAGCTGGTGGCTGGCTTTGAAAAACAAGATTCCAGGCCACTTAATTGGAGAGGACGAGGGCTGCCCGAGACGGATGATTTGAAGATGGCTTTATGGAGAACCTGCATTGTGCGAGACAGCCCACTTCTGAATACCAATTGCCTGGGTTGTGAGGGGACGGTGGTTTAGCTTGGCCTTGGAAGTAAGAGGAAAGTACAGCTGAAGGCGAGATTTGGTCCTTGGGGAGATGACCAGTTGAGATGCTTTATTTTAATTAAGGGATGGGGGGAGAGAGGGAGGCGGGAGAGAGATTCCTTTGTGGATAAGCGAAGATTTGCTAATGAAGAGCAGGTGTCTCCTAATCAGGGTTAGAACTATGGAGCCAGTTCCAATTATGATTGAAGAATTAATTGCATGCAAGCAAAGCACCAAGAAAACTTCCCACATTGTTCTTCGCTCATGGTTTACTGGTAGTCCTTGACTTACAACCATTCATTCAGCGATTGCTCAGAGTTCCGGCAAAAGAATGAATTACGGCTGCTCCTCACCCTTACGACTTTAGTTATGCGCTCCAAGTCCAGGTGCTTGACAAACAGCAGGTACATATTTATTGGGTTCATTTGTGACTTTCCCCGTCGGCTTCCGACAAGCCAGGTCAGCAAGGGATCACGGATTCGCTGAACGGCAGCGTGATTCGCTGAACAACTGCCGCGATCTGCTTAAGAGAGCCGAGGTGGCGCAGTGGTTAAATGCAGCACTGCAGGCTTCTTCAGCTGACTGCAGTTCAGCAGGTTGGCTGTTCAAATCTCACCGGCTCAGGGTTGACTCAGCCTTCCATCCTTCCGAGGTGGGTAAAATGAGGACCCGGATTGTTGTTGGGGGCAATATGCTGACTCTGTAAACCGCTTAGAGAGGGCTGAAAGCCCTATGAAGCGGTATATAAGTCTAACTGCTATATAAGTCTAACTGCTATTAACAACCACGACTGAAAGGTCCTAAAAGAAAAATTAAGAACAGATGCCTCATAACGCGCTATGTAATCCTATGGTGTTACTTGATGGGGAAGATAATTCACAATTGTTGGACAAACTGTATTCGTGTCGCGGAAAAACAGACAGAAGCATTTTGAGCCAGTTCGGTCTCCCAAACTTGTCAACTTTTAAGACTTGTGGACTTCAACTCCCAGAATTCTGGGAGTTGAAGTCCACAAGTCTTAAAAGTTGACAAGTTTGGAGATCCTTAGTCTAGTGGTTAAGGCACCCGACTAGAAAGCAAGAGGCCATGAGTTTAAGTCCCGCCTTAGGCCTGGCACACTGATACCTGACCATGACCTGGATTACCGGTTAGGCCTGGAGAAGCCCCTCTGAAGACTGATAGTGTAAAACAGTGGTCCCCAAACTTTTTGGCTGGGAAAAAATGGAGTTTTGTGCACTTAGCAATAGCAATAGCAATAGCAGTAGCAGTTAGACTTATATACCACTTCATAGGGCTTTCAGCCCTCTCTAAGCGGTTTACAGAGTCAGCATATTGCCCACAACAACAATCCGGGTCCTCATTTTACCCACCTTGGCTATACTTGCTTGTATAGCCCAGTTCTGAATGGGCCCCAGCCCGGAAGTAGCCCCGGGATTGGGACAGTGGTAGGTTCCTTCTGGTTCAGACTGGTTTGGTCGAACCGGTAGTGACTTGGAGGCCTAGATTACTGGAACCGGCAGTGACTCAGGCTGGCCACGCCCCTGAACTGGGTCTCCGGGAGGGGGGGCGCCATAGGTGCCCCATCTTGTTTTTCAGTTCTGCGCATATGCAGAACAGTTTTAATTGTACTGTGCATGTGCGCGGATCAAGTGCGTGTGTGGTGCATGCACAAGTGAACCGACAGTAGTGCCTGCTGGGGTGAAGAGAAAACATGAAATGAAGCCTGCCTCTCCCTTGAACCCCCAGCAGTCTCTCTAATGCAGGGGTGTCAAACTCAATTTCTTTTGAGGGCTGCATCGGGGCTGTGGTTGACCTCGGGGAGGGAGGCAGCCGGATGAATGTGGCCGACTGGGTGGGTTTGGCTGACTGGATGGGTATAGCCAACTGGGTGGGCGTGGCCAGCTTGGCACCACTCACAGGGCATGGCCAACTGGGTGGGTGTGGCCAACTGGGTGGGTGTGGCCAGTTTGGCACCACTCACAGGGCATGGCCGACTGGGTGGGTGTGCTGACTGGGTGGGTGTGGCCAACTTGACGCCACTCCCCAAACTACTGGCATGTTTCCTCTTTGCATAGGGTAGACCGGGCTGGAGCCACGCTGGCTTGATCTTCCCTCTTTGCACTGGATAGACCAGAATGGCCCAACACGCTGAATCCGACCACATCGTGGACTGGATCCGGCCCGCGGGCCTTGAGTTTGACACCGCTGCTTTAATGCCTCCTCCCGAGCTGGTTGCAGAAAGAAGAGGCCCACTCTCTTGCTTAGGGAGACCCACAGAGTTTCCAGGCCTACTGACAGTTCCCGAGATTGCAAGTTGACTTCTTGGGGAGAGACAGATTGACAAATTGGAGGAAATTCGAGTGGAGTCACAGCGATGATGAATGCATCACTGCAAGGCAGTTTGGGAGAGATTTACAGGGCTGGAGACCTAGTTCTGCTGTTCCTCGGGGCGGCGGCGGGGAGGGGGAGGGAATGTGAGATGGAACCGGGGTGGGTTATACATGGGCTCCCTCGGCTTGCAATTTGCAGGCATTCCTTGCCTTCCTGTTGGCAAGCGGTAGAGACAGGATTTATAGATCTGCTAAAATCTCAGAAGAGGCTCTGCAAAATATTCCCCCGGACGGGTATATATACGTTTGACAGGGTGGAGGGTGTACATCAGGCGTGTCAAACTCGATCTCATTGAGGGCCGCGTCAGGGTTGTGTTTAACCTCGAGGGGTGGGCGTGGCCAGGATGGGTATGGCCAGCTCGACACCACTTGTGCCCGGAGCGTCTGTGGTGGCCTGAGTGCTCTTGCCAGCGAAAATGGGCTCCCGAGCTCTGCTTTTGGCTTTGACGGCGTCTTGCAACTCTATGCCAGCAAAAACGCGGTCTCCGGAGCTCCATTTTCAGAGGCACCGCGGGCTGGTCCTTCACTGTTTCCAGGGCAGCCCCGTGGGCCAGATCTAAGCACCTTGCGGGCCGGATTCGGCCCACGGGCCTTGAGTTTGACACCCCTGGTGTGGATAGTACAGGTAGTCCTCGACTTACAACAGTTTGTTTAGTGACCGTTCAAAGTTACAAAGGCAGTGAAAAAGCGACTTGTGACAGTTCTTCGCCCTTACGACCGTTGTAGCATTCCCATGGTCATGTGATATACATTCAGATGCTTGTCGTCTGACTCCCCTTTATGACGGTTGCAGTGTCCCGGGGTCACATGATCCCCCTTTGTGACCTTCTGACCAGCAAAGTCAATGAGGAAGGTCAGATTCACTTAACAACCGTATTACTAATTGAACAACTGCAGTGGTTCACTTAACAAAGGTGACACAGAAAGTCATAAAATGGGGCAAAACTCACTCAACAAATTTCCTGACAACGACAAAAATGTTGGGCTCATTTGTGGTCGTAAGCTGAGGACCCTGTAGTCCTCAGGTTACAGCTATTTGTATAGTAACCATTCAAAGTTAAACCGGCACTGGAAAAAAATGTGACTTTAGACCGGTCCTCGCAGTTATGACCATTGCAGCATCCATTGATCAAAACCTGGTCTACAATGATGGTTTTCTGAGCTACTTTCCATAATATCCATCTTACGTCTGTCTCTTTTATTTAATTAAGGGAGGGCTATTGCTCTGTCTGGAAAGTTTTAATCCTTCTTTAAAATCATCTTAAGTAAGCAGTCTTTGCACATCTTAGGGTGATAAATTTTGCAAATTACTTCTAATCAGCTTTATTCGGTGACTCCCATGTTTTGGGTCTATTTGTTCAGAGCTGGGGGAGATCAGACCTCCTCTATTTATTCTCTTCACATCATTAATAGCTGCATTAAATATTTTCTTCCGCGCACACATCCTCCTTACGAATTCAGGTAATTGAGAAGTTGAAACGGAGAGGTGAAAACATACATGCTGGGTTCACCTCCTAAGATCACCCGTTTCCACCTTTCAGGGCATTTCAGAAATGTTGTTTCCAATAAAAAAAATATTTTCCTTTTCAATTAAGTGCTTTGTCACAATTACAGCTCCAGGTCAAATTGTGGTTAACTATTTCTTACTTGGGGTGGGGATGGGGAGACACATTATGGCTTCTAACCAGTAGTGGGATTCAATTTTTTTTAACTACCAGGTCTGTGGGTGTGGCTTGGTGGGCGTGGCTTGGTGGGCGTGGCAGGGAAAGAATACTGCAAAATCTCCATTATCTCCCCACTCCAGGGCAAGGGTACTGCAAAATGCCACACCACACCCACAAAGCCATGCCCATAGAACAGGGGTAGAATTCGAAATATTGTACTACCGGTTCTGTGGGCGTGGCTCGGTGGGCATGGCGTGGCTTGGTGGGCGTGGCAGGGGAGGGACACTGTAAAATCCCCATTCCCTCCCGATCAGCTGGGACTCGGAAGTAGAGAATAGATGGGGGCGCGGCCAGCCAGAGGTGGCATTTAACAGTTCTCCAAACTACTCAAAATTTCTGCTACCGGTTCTCCAGAACTGGTCAGAACCTGCTGAATACCACCTCTGCTTCTAAACCTGACTTTTCAACGCATTCTAGGATGTTCCATTAACCAAGGTTTGGGCTGACCAAACTGGGCGGCCCCCAGCACGCCTCCCCTGCCCCCCCCCCAAGATCAAGCACAACCCTGCTGTGGCCTTCAGTGAAATCGAGTTTGACACCCCTACCATAGGGAGCTCTGCTGAGAAAGATATAAAGAATGGGATTTTTGTCTGTAAACTAATTGGGGAGGAAAAAAATCCCTGAAAAAGGCAGAATTATAGACCTGTACCCACAGAAGGAGCAACGTCCCTTTCTCATCTGCCAGGGCAGTTTTCAAGATTCTCTTCACTGAGCATCTGACATTTTCGGGAAGCGAAGAAGAGCTGCCTGCTGAGAACTGGCAGACGATCCTGATTTAGGCCCTAAAATTCTTTATTTGGATAATCAGCTTTTCGCACTACACCAACAAATATGGGAAGCGTAGAATTGTCCATGTCTTATTCCACTCCAGAGTTGGCTACCTCCTCTATCCTGCTTTTTTAAAAAAAGAATATTTACTCCCCTTAAAAAAAAATTAACTCTCTTGCGACTCCGGTTGTGCGGCTGTGTGATACGTTGTCGTGATCTATATAGGAGCCACAACGGGGGTTCTCAACTTATGACCAGAATTGAGGCCAGGATTTCTGTTGCTAAGGAAGGAAGATTTTGAACAAGTCAAATTTTACGACCTTTTTCTCCATGGCTGTGGAGCAAATCACTGCGGTTGTTAAGTGACCTATGTGGTTGTTAAGCGAATCTGGCTTCCCCCTTTAACTTTGCTTGTCGGAAGCCTGATGGGAAACTCGCCAATGGAAATCATGTGACCTCAGCACCCTGCCTAAATATATGCTGACTGTCAAGGGCCTGAGTTTTGATCACATGACTGTGGGGGAGATACTTTAGCAATAGCAATAGCAGTTAGACTTATATACCACTTCATAGGGCTTTCAGCCTTCTCTAAGCAGTTTACAGAATCAGCATATTTCCCCCCCCCCCCCCCAGTCTGGGTCCTCATTTCACCCACCTCGGAAGGATGGAAGGCTGAGTCAACCTTGAGCCGGTGAGATTTGAACCGCCGAACTGCAGATAGCAGTCAGCTGAAGTGGCCTGCAGTACTGCACTCTAACCACTGCGCCACCTCGGCTCTTTTACTTTGACGGTCATAAGCACAAGGAATGGTTGCAAGTCAGGTTTTTTTTCAAGGCTGTTGTGACTTCGAATGGCCACCTAATGAATGTTTCTAAGCAAAGGATGACCTGGATTGGTTAACTTTCAGAAGGTCCCACCAGGAATCTTGAGATAAGCATCTTGGTCCCAAATGGAGCCAGATACAAGGTGATTCTTTCAAGCCGAATTCTTTATTGCGGTGCCTCCAAACCTTTAGACACCAAGGACTGGTTCCACGGGGAAAGGTGTTTTTGGCGGACCGTAGGGGGTGTGGTTTTGCATGCTGCCTGCATCCCGTGGATGGGGCTTTGCATGCTTGTTTGGCCCAGTTGCTAGCATGCCGTGACCCAGTGCGTGTTCATGGATCAGAAGTTAGGGACCCCTGCCTTATTGTTTCATACCTGTAGACAAAATCTTGCCAGTTTAAGGACTGTATCTGCAATCATCGTCTTCTTTTAATGACCCCCATAATCCCTTGCGGGGTGGTGGTGGAGTCTGGGCAAATGAATGGACCTAGCAGAATGTTTTAATGGCCAGATGCCCTTCCTGTTGCCAGAGCGGAGTTTTGTTCAGCAGATATATTCTCAGTGTGGATCCAGAGAGAGAAATATCTGCCTCTACCAAGGATCGAACTCACAGCCTCCCAATTGTGAGGCAAGAGCTCCACCTCTAGGCCATCGCATGGTTCACCGACAAATGCGCGCTCAACAAAAGCGTGCTGAGGAAACCGCAGCGAGAAAACCGCGAGGTCGAAATTACGCCGACGAATGAGCGCAGAAGTGCGCCGACAAAAGCGTGCCTTCAACAAACAACTAATAACAACCTAATAACCCTAACCCTAAACCTAACCCTAACCCCAAACCTAAACCTAACCCTAAACCGAACCCTAAACCGAACCCTAAACCGAACTCTAAACCTAAGCTTTACCTTAACTTAAATCACGCTTTTGTGGGCGCGGTTTTGTCGGTGCGTTGTTGTGGGCGCGTTTATGACATCACAGTTTTCTCACCGCGGTTTCGTCGGCGCGCTTTTGTCGTGCGCGCATTTGTCGGGTCATGCCACTCCACTATCTGCATCTACAATGTACTGTGGGAACTATTAGCGAGGGGCTGTCCTCACCCTCTTTCGCTCACACATATCCAGGCTGGGTTGCCTCTTGCTCCTCCGGTAAGCTCCCCCTCCCTCCTGGGAATCCATCTCCTCACTCCAGGTCATCGCAGAATGAGGGTGGCTATCGTCCAGTACTTCTGGGAGGGTAATTGGTAGATGAAGATGGCACTGATTTAGTGTAGGCTTCCCCTTTTGCTACCTTGTTCTGTCACCGTCGTCTATCGCAGTAGCAAATGCAGGGCGGGTCCCTACAATGAGTTAAGCAAGCAGTACGGCATGTCAGGCAACACCCTACGGCTTAATGACAGGTGTGCGAACCAGCCTAATCACACTTTGTTCAGCAAAACAATAACTAGCAGGGTTGCGTTTGTGCAAAGGGAAAGCCAGGTCATAGGTGCTGTGGGCCTCCGGCAGCCAACGGAGCTGGCAGCAGTCAGACAGTGAGGAGGTTAGGGAGGAACATGGGCCAGGGATTGGGGGCTGAGGAAAGCTCAGGCGAGGGCTCTGCGTCGGAGGCAGAGAGGGAGGTAGACAGCAGTGAGGCAGAAGAGCAGCTGGAGCCTGTTCCCAGAGCTGCCAGAAGACAAGAACAACTAAGGAAGCAGGGTCGACTTAGGAGTAAAGCCACACCTTGGAGGTGATTCACCCCTCCCAATAGGAAAGAAAAGAGGAACGAACGGGGAGTGGGCTTTTGCAGGAAACAATTTGTTCATTTGGTCAGTTCGAGAGCGAAACGTTCTGTGAAAGTTAAGAGACTCTGTGCCAAGTGTTGCCTTGCCCTGTGTTTGGAAGCTAGCTATCTGGCAGTGCTCCAAACAAGATAAGGTTCGTGTTGATAAACATTCCTCGGAAAGACTGCTTGCCAAGCCTTGCCGACTGTGAATGAAAAGAATTCACAGTTGTGTGAATAAAAGGGGTTTTGCAGGGACCAAGGCTCAGAACCGAGGTGGCGCAGTGGGTAGAGTGCAGTATTGCAGGCCACTTCAGCTGACTGCTAGTTCGGCAGTTCAGCGGTTCAAATCTCACCGGCTCAAGGTCGACTCAGCCTTCCATCCTTCCGAGGTGGGTAAAATGAGGACCCAGATTGTGGGGGCAATATGCTGACTCTGTAAACCGCTTAGAGAGGGCTGAAAGCCCTATGAAGCGGTATATAAGTCTAACTGCTATTGCTATTGCTAGTTCTTGCTTTTTAAGGAAGCCTGTAGGTTCCTGGATCTGCGGTCTCGGGACACTTCCGCACTTCCGCCAGTACAAAAGCTGCTTCAGAAGTTTGCAATCTCACGGCGTTGCCTGTCCTCAAGGATCCAAGCCAATTTATTCCTGGCAGTTTTAGGTATTTGAAACCACAGCAAAATTAGTCTTTTCTTTGAAATGGTGCTACTATCAGGGCGTGTGGGTGGTTCATTTCCCACTTGCCACACCCGATTATCTGCCTCCCAACGTTCTCCTGAATTAGCAGCTTTTTAAAAGGGAAAAAAACATTCCTTAATGGGGCTGGAGATGCCCTGGGATTGGAAGGACTCTGCTTTTGTTTTTCATGCAACTAGATAAACAGATGAAGTTAGGATGTTGGAAAAGTGTGGGTTGAGTGGCAGCCAATTTCTTTTCCTTTTTTTATGGAGTGTGAAAATATTTATTTTTTAAACATGCACCTGCTGGGTTGGGGTGAGGTGGAGGATTTTGCTCCTTGTTCCCAGCAACCTCAGCTCAGCAGTATTAAAAACAACTCCATTGTCCAGGAAGCACTTTTGAAGGCTTGGGAAGCGAAAATAATGGTGATGTGGAAATTACGTCTCCATCTGGGTTGAACCATTCAGTTCTTGGTTTGGGGAACCACCTGCCTTTTCAGCTTCCTTTGCTAAAAGAAAGGCAATTTGATGAAGTCCCAAAAGAGCTGGACAAAGACAAACTGGACCCCCCCCCATTGAAGAGGTTTTGCTTTTATACAATACAATAGCAGAGTTGGAAGGGACCTTGGAGGTCTTCTAGTCCAACCCCATGCCTAGGCAGGAAGCCCTATACCGTTTCAGACAAATGGCTATCCAACATCTTCTTAAAGACTTGCAGTATTGGGGCATTCACAACTTCTGTTCCACTGATTAATTGTTCTGACTGTCAGGAAATTTCTCTTCAGTTCTAAGTTGATTCTCTCCTTGTTTAGTTTCCACCCATTGCTTCTTGTTCTACACTCAGGTGCTTTGGAGAATAGTTAAACTCCCCTTTCTTTGTCCCTGAGATATTGGAAGACTGCTGTCCTGTCTCCCCTAGTCCTTTTTTTCATCAGACTAGACATACCCAGTTCCTGCAGCCGTTCTTCATATGTTTTAGCCTCCAGTCTTCTAATCATTTTTGTTGCTCTTCTCTGCACTCTTTCTAGAGTTTCCACATCTTTTCTACATCATGGCAACCAAAACTGAATGCAGTATTTCGAGTGTGGTCTTACCAAGGCCTTATAAAGTGGCATTAACACTTCACGTGACCTTGATTCTATCCCGCTTTTCATCCAAGTAACTTCTCCACTTCTGATTGAATGATGGCGAATATAAAGATTTATGTTCCTTGCAGTCATCTGGTTATTAGTGCTCTTTCTGAGAATCATTGGGGCCACTTGGAGGTTTATCTCTGTCCTCAGGATCACAGCTAGAAGATTTGTAAATTTTTTTAAAAAAAGAGAGAAGAGAGAAGGAGGATCTTTTGCATATCTAGATGGTCATAATGTTGCAGAAAATGACAGGCTTTAGACTTCTTGGGATACAGGGAAAGTTTATTTGGCAGCCAGGTTCAGAAAGCTAGCCCATGGCTTAGCATTGCAAGTTCTGAACCACCTTCATTATCGAAGCACGCGTTCTTATACATTCCCAAAAGCATTGCAACACGGAAATACTTAACACATTTCTTAGTGGTTTCCTTGAGGAGAAAGCCTTATAAGGAGATGGGGTCTTACTTCTCCTTTTGTTTATGGAGTACGTGTGTCATTAACGAACTTTAATTGAACCTTGGACTTTAGTCATAGGTTTTGACATAGACTTTTGACATAGAGACATCTTGTGGTTAGGCACAGGCTTCCTGTTTCTATTGCAAGTTCCAACTCTGTCTATGTGGCTTTTAATATAGAAGTAAAGGGGCTCTAAGAGGCTGTCCAGCCTGACCCAGTAGGTTTCACATTTAATGTCCAAATCTCACTTTACGTCTGCTTTATCAAGAGGTTTCATCCGGTTGATGTCTATGGAGATTCTCAGTCATCCCGGTTATGGTTGTCCCAAAAGAGCTTTTTCCAAAGGCAACTGGACTTCGCTTTTCCTTGAAGATGCTTCACTTCCCATCCAAGAAGCTTCTTCAGTTCTGACTGAATGGTGGAGGATGGAAGGATTGGTATCCCTTGCAGTCCTCTAGTCGTTCGCTTTCTCTCTCTCTCAGAGTCATTGAGGCCACTTGAAAGTTTGTCTGTGCCCTCAAGGTCACCTGAGTAGTGCAAATGGGTGTGGAATCTTCTGGCAACTGCTGAAAGGATGCTTGACCATCTGTGTGTCAAGCATCCAGATCAGAGGTGGGTTCCTACCAGTTCGCACCAGTTCGGTAGAACCGATTCGTCAAATCTACTGAACCGGTTAGAAGAGGTTCCACCATTGGACCCGGAAAGCAGGCCACACCTACAGAAGAGGTTCCAAACATTTTTTGAAACCCACCACTGACACACACAGAGAGAGAGAGAGAGAGAGAGAGAGAGAGAGAGAGAGAGAGAGAGAGAGAAAGGAATAAAGAAAGAAAGAAAAAAAGAAAAAAGTGAGAGAGAGATGAAAGAAAAAAAGGAAAAAGGGACAGAGAGACAAAAGGAAGGAGAGAGAGAGAGAGAGAGAGAGAGGGAGAGAGAACACATGGCCGGCAAGCCTCTCCCACCAGGTCACATGACCGGCAAGCCACTCCCACAAAGGAGGCCACACCCACAGAGTAGGTTCGAAAATTTTTTGAAACCCACCCCTGATCCAGATGTAAATCACATAACTGTGGGGATGCAGCAGTGGTCGCGAGTGTGAAAAAAAGTCTTTGTCACTTTTTTTCAGTGGCGTAGTAACTTCAAAAGGTGACTAAATGAACTGTTGTAAATCGAGGACTTCGCTGCAGAGCCAAGAGCTCTGAATTGTGATGCACAGACGGGCAGGTGTGAGTGACGGCGAAGTCTTTATGAGCTGATCCGAGCACCCACTCAATCCATGAAGAATGGTGAAGAAATGAATTGCTTGAATGAACTGGTGGGGAACACTTCTGAAAATCAATCCCAGAAAGCTTCCGAAGGAGATGTATTAAAAAATGTCTCCAGATTTATCACTTCCTGCAGCGCTCGTTCTATGAAATAAATTGAAGAGCTCTCAAGTTATTGAGACAAATCTTCCGGTTGGGCCTCTTCCTCCTTGGGTGGAAGCTGTTCTGGATGGCAATGAAAGTATTGCCCATCGTGCCTACTGTCATATACCATCATATAGCCTGTTCTCCTCTTTTGCGGGTTCCTTCAAGTTTCCGTTCAACCATAACATTATTCAATAGCCCACAACTTCCAGAATCTTTTAGGTGTTACTTGCGTGAGGCTGCAAAAGGAGGCTGGTGTGCGGCCATTTCTGTTGTGCACCTGGGTCGGTATAGTGCATGTGTAATATACTCCAGGTGAAACATTGATTTTTAAAATAACTTCACGTTAGTCACTTCAATCCTCCTCCTCCTCTGATCTGGATTGAGGAGAGAGAGAGAGGGAGGGAGGGAGAGATAGAGAGAGACAGAGAACACAGAGAGAGAGAGAGAGAAACAGAGAGAGAAGAGAGGGAGAGAGAGACAGAGACACACAGAGAGAGAGAACAAAGAAGAGAGAGAGAGAAGAGAGAGAGAACACACAGAGAGAGACAGAGAGACAGAGAGTCAGAGAGAAACAGAGAGGGGGAGAGAGGGAGGGAGAGAGACAGAGACAAAGAGAGACACAGAGACAGAGAGAGAGAGAGAGAACAGGAGAGAGAGAACAGAGAGAGACAGAGGCAGAGAGACAGAGGCAGAGGGACAGAGAGAGGGAGAGAGAGAGAGAGAGAGAGAGAGAATGAATTCTGGGGAATTGGCTGGGGAATTCTGGGAGTTGAAGTCCAGGAGGTCCTAACGTTGGCAAGGTTGGATATCCGTGCTCTATTATAATGATAATAGATTCAGTGGTGGGATTCAAAAATTTTTACTATCAGTTCTGTGGCAGAGGTAGTATTCAGCAGGTTCTGACCAGTTCTGGAGAACCAGTAGCGGAAATTTTGAGTAGTTCAGAGAACTAGTAAATACCACCTCTGACTGGCCCCGCCCCATCTATACTCTGCCTCCTGAGTCCCAGCTGATCGGAAGAGGATGGAGATTTTACAGTGTCCTTCCCCTGCCACGCCCACCATGCCACACCCACCAAGCCATGCCCACAGAACCGGTAGTAATTTTTTTTTGAATCCCACCAGTGTTCTCTGGGTTTGGCTTTGTGGGCGTGGCAGGGGAAGGATACTGCCAAATCCCCATTCCCTCCCCATCCACTAACCTGCTTTCCAGCTCCCTTCTCCTGTTCAGGGCAACAAAAGAAGATCAGCTGGGAGGCAGCAGGGGTGTGGCCAGCCTATTTGCCGGTTCTCCAAACTACTCAAAATTCCCGCTACCGGTTCTCCAGAACCTGTCAGAACTGGCGGAATAGCACCTCTGAATAGATTCTTGAATTATTTCCTCCGCTCAGTTTAAAACCTTTCTTCTCCAGAGCTCCGAGATGAAAAAACGAAACATCATAGACTGTTTGATTGAGGTGACTCTACAAACAACAACCTCTAATACATGTTAAGTAGCAAACAGAGCCATGTGCCTTGGTTTATTTAAGGCCCATTTTTTCTCAAAAGTCTCTTTCAAAGATTCACTTTCAGGTCTGAGTAAATCCTAAGTAGGATTATGCCATCCAGAACATGATTGCAAAGCCAAACCATAAATCCAGATTTGTACGTTAAGGTTTCCCCCCCACACACACACCGTCCCCTGAATATATTATGCAAAGGAAGACAAATTTATTCTGCCTGTATTAATGGCCTAGCCTTGCATCCATATAGACAAAAACCGCACGCAGGATATATAGATGGTGTAAAAACTGGCTTTTGTGTGCCCCATTCTTGTATGCCTGCGTTAAGAATGGTAGAAGCACGCATGTGTGCATTTTTTAAATTTGTTTTAAAATGGGTGAAATCCCTCCGGGGGGTTGAAATCTTTCTCCTTCTCACAACGACTTGGATGAAACGTTGGCTAGGAATTTTATTTATTTTTTACCCGCACCATTTCATGAGGTTATATAATGTTGCTCGCCAGTCGATAGTGAAATTGTTTTTTTGGTCCACCTGTGTCATAAAATTTTTAGCAGGCGTAAGCACATCCTTTGCACCTGGGAAGACTAAAACGGGGCATCTCTCTAAAATGTGATTCCCCCCCCCCCCTCTCCCATCGCTCAGAATCGGTTTCTGGACCTCCGTGATCCCACAGAGTTGGCTGCGCTTGGCGAAAATTGATTTATTTCTGAGCATAGCAATAGCAATAGCAGTTAGACTTATATACCGCTTCATAGGGCTTTCAGCCCTCTCTAAGCGGTTTACAGAGTCAGCATATTGCCCACAACAACAATCCGGGTCCTCATTTTACCCACCTCGGAAGGATGGAAGGCTGAGTCAACCTTGAGCCGGTGAGATTTGAACAGCCGAACTGCTGAACTGCAGTCAGCTGAAGTAGCCTGCAGTGCTGCCTTTAACCACTGCGCTACCTCGGCTCTAGCAGTCCTCGACGTACAACTGCAAGTGAGCCCAACATTCCTGTTGCTAAGCGAGTCAGTTGTTAAAACTGTTTTTTTTCTTGCCCCAATTGTTAAGCCAACCCCTGCAGTTGTTAAGTGAATTGTGCGGTCGTTAAGCGAATCTGGCTTCTTCCAGTGAGTTTGCTTGTCAGGAGCCAGCTGGGGGAGGGTCTCAAATGGTGGTCACGTGACCCTGGAGCCGTGCAGCTGTCATAAATACATGTCTGTTGCCAAACACCCGAATTTTCATCACATGTGACCATTGGTGGGTTTCAATTTTTTTTTAGAACCTCTTCTGTAGGTGTGGCCTGCTTTGTGGGAGTGGCTTGCTGGCCATGTGACCGGGTGGGAGTGGCTTGGCAGTCATATGACTGGGTGGGCATGGCCAACTTGTAAAATGTGATGAAACTCACTTAACAACGCTCTTGCTTAGCAACCAAAATGTTGGCTCAGGAACTCTGGCATTGAAACGTGCAAGTCTTCAAGCTGTCAAGTTACAAGACCCTTGGACCCCTAACCCTTTAGGATAAAAACCCCAGAGATGTTGACAGCTTTAAGACTTTAAAGTTTAGATAGGACTCTTAGAGGCAGGCGTGGTGATTGATGAGCCGGCCAATCAGTGAGCGGCGGGCGGGGCAAGCGTGGTGCAGACAGGCAGGGGGAGGGAGCTGGAACCGGTTCTAAACGGCACTGTAGATTTGTGGAACCTCTTCTGTAGAAGAGGTTAGAACTGGCAGGAGCCCACCCCTGTATGTGACCATGGGGATGCTGCAATGGTCATCCGTGTGAAAATTGGCCATAAGTCACTTTTTGCAGTGCCATTGCAACTTCCAGTGATCACTAAAACGAGCAGTTGTAACTTGAGGACTACCTATAATTACACCATATTGCAGTGATGGTTCACTTTTCTGGACCAGGTGCCAAAAGCATGCAGATGTGTGCCCCTGCACCCTAACCAGAGGTGGGTTCCTGCCAGTTCTAACCACTTCTATAGAAGAGGTTCCACAAATCTACAGTGCCATTTAGAACCGGTTCCAGCTCCCTCCCTCCACCCATCCGCACATCATCAAGATGAAGAGCGAGAGGAGGAATTCTGGGAGTTGAAGTCCACAAGTCTTAAAGCTGTCAAGTTTGAACACCCCTGGTTTTTTTTTTCCTAAAGGGTTAGGGGTGCAAGGGTCTTGGAACTTGACAGCTTTAAGACTTGTGTGCTTCAAATGCCAGAGTTTCTGAGCCAACATTTTGTTTGCTAAGCAAGAGCGTTGTTAAGTGAGTTTCACCACATTTTACAAGTCGGCCACGCCCACTCAGTCACATGGCTGCCAAGCCACTCCCACCCGGTCACATGGCTGGCAAGCCACTCCCACAAATCAGGCCACACCTACAGAAGAGGTTCTAAAATTTTTGAAACCCACCACTGACCCTAACCCCCAAAATGCAATGCGTGCCCCCCACACGAGCCTCCCCTTGGCATGCATGTGTGATCCCCGTATGTGCCCTGCTTCCATGCATCTGCGCATAACCACACCACCACACGCTCCACCCCCACACATCTGCACGTGACCACATTCCCCTCGTGCGTCCTTCCCCCTGTGCATGCACAGCTGAGACCAGAAGGCCAGCTGGCCGATGGGAGGCGCACGCACATGCGCAGCAGAGCTGAACTGGGACGGCGGCTCGCGTACCATCGGAGAGGGCTCTGCATGCCACCTCTGGCACACTATGTTGGAAGCCACAAATATTTACACATCAGAGAAAATCTTTTATTTATTTATTTATTTGTTATCCCTCCTTCCTTCCCTCCTTCCTTCCTTCCCCCCTTTCTTTTCCCCTCTCCTTCCTTTCCTCCTTCCTTCCCCCCTTCCTTCTCTCCTACATTCCCTCCTTCCTTCCCTCCTTTCTTCTCTCCTTCTCTCCTTCCTTCCCTCCTTCCTTCCCTCCTTTCTTCTCTCCTTCCTTCCCTCCTTCCTTCCCTCCTTGCTTCCCAGAGAAAATCTTATAACTCTCGGGAACTCCGGGAGCTGTTTATTTACACATTTGCAAAACCTCTCGCCTCCCCCCCCCCCGCCCCCTATTCCTTGTGATTTCTACATCCCTCCCTAGGAATGGCTCCAGTGTTGTTGCATAGGTGTTGTTTTGTTTTTTTTGGTGTAGCCAGACCAAAGAAAAAGATAATGCAGATAAAAGTGTCCTGCAAGCCATTTATTTTCCTTTTGTGTGGAGACAGGTGCGATGGGATTTTTGTTACTCAAACAGCTTCGGGGCACAGCAATAATTAAGTGAATTTCTTTGTCTCCTTCTTTTCAGTCTTTCGGAGTCAACCGAAATTAACACAATCACTGATTTTGAGGGATTGGGGAATACAAATAGTGGCCATGGGGGACCTTGGTGTAGGAAGGGATCTGGGGCAGGCGTTAGGATAAATCAGATTGTCACGAAGCTTAATTCAGTGGATATTAGCAAATCCACCACTACTAGTCACGAAAGTAAGTAACTAAAAGGTACATTTATGGGTCACAAGTGAGCCCAGCAATTCTGTGGTTCAGCGAGACATTTCTTAAGTAAGAGATGGCCCATTTTACGGCGCTCCTTGCTACAGTTGCTAAGTGAATCACGGCAGTTGATAAGTTAGTAACCTGGTTGTTTAGCGAATCTCGATTTCCCGTCGATTTTTTTGCTTGTCAGAAGGAGACCACGCATCCTTGGGTCACCGCAACATATGACCCCCCCCTTTGCCAAGCACCGGCGCAAAGCACCCACTTCGAGAGAAGTCACTGTGGCATCTCTGCCGTGGTCTACTGCTCTGGTGGAGTCCATCAGTGGAAGGGCTGGGGAGAAATTCGGCCAGGCTCCTGCATCCAATGAGATTAAAACGGCTTTGCGCAGAAATGTCTCCAGGAAAAAGGTGAACGGGTGTCTTTTTTTTTTCCATTAAACTTTTTATTTTCCATTTTCATAACATATAATCCAGTGGTTCCCAAACTTGGCAACTTTAAGACTTGTGGACTTCAACCACTGATATAATAGCAACAGCAATAGCAGTTAGACTTATATACCGCTTCATAGGGCTTTCAGCCCTCTCTAAGCGGTTTATAGAGTCAGCATATTGCCCCCACAGTCTGGGTCCTCATTTCACCCACCTCGGAAGGATGGAAGGCTGAGTCAACCTTGAGTCGGTGAGATTTGAACAGCCGAACTGCAGAACTGCAGTCAACGGAAGTAGCCTGCAGTGCTGCATTTAACCACTGCGCCACCTCGGCTCTTCGAGGTGGATACTATTGGATACTATTACTACTACATAGCCAATATCATGTTGTGTTAATTAATAATTACATCAGTTCATCTTGCCATCAACTCCCCCAAAAAAGAAAAAAAGAAAAAGAAAAACCAATTATTGGCTCTTCTGCTCTCCATACACCATATTTATGCCTTACCCAACACTTTCTTCTGCCTCTCTCCTCCCCTTGCGTACCTCCTTTCTTCCCTCCATCATCCTTTTTAACTCTACTTCCCCTTCCTTTCTCCTTCTCCTCTCTCCCCTTTCCACTCCTCCTTATTCTCCTCATCATCCCCCCCTTGCCCTCTCTCCTATCCCTCTCTTCCTACCTTTCTTCTCTCCTCTGCTTGCCACTCTTGAATGGGTGTCTTGAAAGCAACCCTTGAAACCAGAGCTGGGAGGTCTACAGGTTGACTCCAATTTTGGAGTCCAAAATTTCTATCGTTAATTAAGATTAATTAACTAAAATTCTGCCCTACCTTACGACTTTTCTTGCCACCGTTGTTAAACACTGCCCACAACAGTTGTTGAGTTGAATCTGGCTTCCCCATCAATTTTGCTTGTCAGAAGGTCGCAAAAAGGGATCATGTGACCTTCCAGACACTGCAATGGTTGTAAGTATGAACCAGTGGCCCAGCGTCTGAATTTTGATCACAGGATCATGGGGATGCTACAAAAGTCGTCACTGTGAAAAATGGGCATGAAGTCACTTTTTTCAGTGCCTGTTCTGACCGAGGCTTCCCAAGAGCATGAAGCAAACTACTGGTCCCAACAAAAACCCCTTTTATTAATTGACTGTGAATTCTGCACATTCGCATCCGGCAAAGTCTTTCAAGGGAGGATTTATAGTCACAGACCTTATCGGGCTTGGAGAGCTGCCAGGCCGATCTCTGCAGAACTTGGCAAGGAGTTTCGAAGAGTCCAGAACCAATTAAGCGAACTAATTGTCTCCTGCAAACTCCACTCCCCTTTCGCCCCTCTTTTATTTCCTCTGGGAAGGGCCATTCATCGTCTGATCTTGCTCCCAAGTTGACCCCTGTTCTTTAGCTGTTCCCTTCGTCTGGCAACTCTGTGCATGCGCACACTGGTAAAAGGCTCCAGCTGTTCTTCTGCCCCACTGATGTCTGACTCCGAAGGCAGCTGATAACTGTCAGGTGGCCCTGGCCCCCTCTATGCCTCCGACACAGAGCCCTCATCCGAGCCTTTCCCGGACTCCAGGACTGGCCCATGTCCCTCCCCAACCTCCTCACTGTCCGAATCTTCTGCCACACTATGTTTCTTTTTCTTTCTTTTTTTTTGATGGTTATATTGGTGTCCTTCCTGTACAGATGTAAGAAAGAGCGGTAGGACATTTTTATTCACTTGGGTGCAAGTGAGGATTCTAATCCGTTTCAGTGGTTACGAATGTAAAACCTGGAGGTGGTGATTAAATAAATCCAAGACTATCAAAAAATAAAAAGGCTTATTCTTTTAGGCTTCAAGGTAGGGAATAAGATGGGAATATTTTTAGCATCTCTAAAGAGGAGAGGTTTCCTTCTGTCAGGCTCCTTAAACTGTGTCAACGTTTTATTTTGTTTTATTCTTTTTTTTTTTTTTTTGGCTAATTCTCTCCGATCACAAAAATCTTTGTGGGTGGATTGTGTGTCATAGATTATCCATACTAATGCCACCTTGAATATAGCAGTAGACTTATATACCGCTTCATAGGCCTTTCAGGCCTCTCTAAGCGGTTTACAGAGAGTCAGCATATTGCCCCCAACAATCTGGGTCCTCATTTTACCCACCTCGGAAGGATGGAAGGCTGAGTCAACCCTGAGCCGGTGAGATTTGAACCGCTGACCTGCTGATCTAGCAGTAGCCTGCAGTGCTGCATTTAACCACTGCGCCACCTTGAATAGCTGGAGGTGCGGGGGGGGGGGAGGGAAGGTGGGATATGAATGAGTGGTGAGTTTTAATTGCTATTTAAAGCATGGGACCAGCCCTTTGGCTTGGACAAGGAGACACACAGTATTAAAATGACTCTTCTTTAAATTAAATATAGATGGGGACAGAGCGGGGATAGACGAGAATTGTGTTTTCCACCTGCAACTTTTATGTGTTGCATTGAGGCAACCTGCAGGTGTGTAGGATAAAATCTGAGGCAGATATGATGCCATGTGCATGTTAGAAGACATGCGTTGGTACGGAAGACAGAGAGAGAGGGATGGGTGGATGGATGGCTGGATAAAGAATGGGACACAATGGCTCAGGGACTAAGACGCTGAGCTTGTCGATCAGAAAGGTCAGCAGTTCGGCAGTTCGAATCCCCAGCGCCGCGTAAAGGAGTGAGCTCCCGAGACTTGTCCCAGCTTCTGCCAACCTAGCAGTTCAAAAGCATGTGAAAAATGCAAGTAGAAAAATAGGGACCACCTTTGGTGGGAAGGGAACAGTGTTCCGTGCGCCTTCGGCATTGAGTCATGCCGGCCACGTGACCATGGGGACATCTTCGGACAACGCTGGCTCTTCGGCTTTCAAACGGAGATGAGCAACGCCCCCTAGAGTTGGGAACGACGAGCACATAGGTGTGAGGGGAACCTTTACCTTCACACATGAAGGTTCAATTTAACTGGTTTATTGCTAATCGTATCTATTCACAGGAATCTTCTCAGCACTGGGTCAGTGGTAGTTGAGAGGAGGGGGTTGGACTCAATTTGTTTGTGAGTATGTAGGGATTCTAGGCTGACCCCTCTTTTTAACCCTCCCCCTGGCTTTCTCCTACAGATAGATGCATAGATAGATAGATGGGTGGGTGAATGGATGGGTGGGTGGATAGCTTTGATTGTCTGCTGTGGATGCTGGGCACTGTTATCTTTTCCTGCACTGCTGGCTCTCAGCTCTTGGGAAGAGAAGCAGCTGCCCTTCCTTCCTTCCTTCCTTCCTTCCTTCCTTCCTTCCTTCCCTCCCTCCCTCCCTCCCTCCCTCCCTCCCTCCCTCCCTCCACCTTTAAGAGGTCTGGACTTCAACTCCCAGAATTCCCCAGCCGGCAAGGAATTCTGGGAGTTGAAGTCCTGACCTCTTCAAGATGCCACGTTTGAGAAGCGCTGCCCCCCCCTCTTGCTCTCCAGCACCTCCTTCCTTCCGGCTAATGGGTGGGTTTCCCCTTCCAGCTGTCTGCACAGCTGGAAAAAGGCTCCTGGAATATCAATCAGGCCCCGAACTGGAGAGGTCAGAGCCATGCAAGGGGAGAGGCGGTTTGGCTTTTAAGGCTGAGCAAACCCGGCTGCATTTCATACTCCCTGCCTCCTTCCCCCCCCCCTCCTTCCCAGATAGCAGAAGTCCGCGTGAACTGAATATCTGATTTGCTTTGAGGCTGGCTCCTGTTGGAAGGCAACGCAGGGGAAAGAAGGATGGCACGTGGGGGCGGAGGAGACGTCAGGGTGCGCAGGCAGAAGCAGCAGCCAATTTGGGGGGGGGGTCGGGCCTTTTTTTTTGCCCCCCCCCCCTTGCAGGTAGCACCTGAATTATGGAAGGAGACAAACAGAGCAGCTGGGAGCTGGGTAGAGTTAATTCAGGCACGTCCGGGAATCTGGCAGCTGCTTCTCGTGCAGAGGTGACAGCAGCAAAATAAAATAAAATAAAATAAAAATGGCCCTGTTCGATTCCCCTCCCCCTCTTTCTCTGCTTCTATTCAAGGGCTGGATTGATTTCTGAGTTCCGTCTTCTTTTGGAAATGGCCATTTTTCCCTTGGCCTGGCCCTGCTCCGGCACCTTTCTCCGCAGCCTGATGGGTGCGTGAGGCTTTTCCTGGCTCCGGAACAATTGAAATATTATTATTTTTTCCTTTGTTTCCAACTCCAGTCCCTTAGAACAGTAGTCTCCAACCTTGGCAACTTTAAGACTTGTGGACTTCAACTCCCAGAATTCTGGGAGTTGAAGTCCACAGGTCTTAAAGTTGCCAAGGTTGGAGACCACTGCCTTAGAGATGACTAATTTATTTATAGTTGTAAAAATCTAATAGATACCTTTCACCCTGGCCTGGCTGATAACGGATAAGAGCCTGTGGCCTAATGGCTAAGATGTCTGCCTAGTATGTAATATAGCCCAGGTTCAAATCCCAGTAAGGGTATGGCTAGCTGATGAGAGCTAAATAGCTTGAAATAGATCTATACTAGTCTCCCTTTATTTATTTATCAGCACAAATAAATAAATAAATAAACCACAAATATAACAAAAGGCAACAGTAAAAATATTGGGTTTCTGTCGTGATGGACTCTTGTGACCTAACCCTAACCCTAACCCTAACCCTAACCCTAATATATATACCGTTGGTACTTGCCTCTGGCAAGAATAGCAAAAATATACCTAAAAAGTCCGGCAAAATGCCGGAAATATAATCAGAAGCAAGGAACATATTTCCACATGTGGTGGACATGCCCAGAACTAAAGAAACTTTGGACAGGGGGTGACTAATGGGTAAGTTTTAACCTTTGGCAGAGTTCCTTTCCTGGTTGGCAGGGAAGTTCAATACAAGTAGTCCTGGAATTACGACCACCATCGGGCCCAACGTTTCTGTGGCTAAAGCAAGACAGTTCAGTGAGTTAATGCCTCGCTTTATGACTTGTCTTGCCACCGTTGTTAAAGGTTAGGGTGACTCTGACCTTCCCCACCGACTCTGCTTGCCAGAAGGTCTCAAAAGAGGATCACGTGATCTGGGGGACACTGCAATCATCAGAAATACATGCCGGGTGTCAACAATCCAAATTTTGATTCCCCCAGCTGGCTGGGGAATTCTGGGAGTTGAAGTCCGCCAGGCTTAAAGTTGCCAAGGTTGGAGACTCCTGCTCCAAAGGGTGTCTTGTTGAAGAGGTCCCTTTAGAAGAGGCATTCCTCCTCTAAAGAGCCGAGGTGGCACAGTGGTTAGAGTGCAGCACTGCAGGCTACTTCAGCTGACTGCACTTCTGCAGTTCGGCTGTTCAAATCTCACCGGCTCAGGGTTGACTCAGCCTTCCATCCTTCCGAGGTGGGTGAAATGAGGACCCGGATTGTTGGGGGCAATAGGCTGACTCTGTAAACCGCTTAGAGAGGGCTGAAAGCTCTATGAAGTGGTATATAAGTCTAACTGCTATTGCTAAGTCTAACTGCTATTCCCTGTAAGGTGAAACTGTATGAATATATAGCTCTTTTAAGGTGGCCCTTATTGTAGAAACTCTTTACTGGGTCATAGAACTTGAGAGGGACCTCTGGGTCATCTAGTTTCTGCACATTTCACAGAAATGTGCAGAAAAAAAACAATTAAACCATCCACGAGAAGGAACCGGCCAGCCTCTTAAAACCTTCCAGAGATGGAGAACCCAGCATCTCCAGCAATTCCACTGTTGTATTCATCTTATTAAAGGGAAGATATTTCCTTTTATTCAAATGAAATTGAGGCAAATTTTAACGGATACCAATTATTTCTGCTCTCAGTTCTTGTCACCACAGTAGAGTTCTTGTCCATCTCCTTTGGAGTCATCTCTTTGTGCATCTCAACACAGCTTCCCTGCCTACGTGCTTCTTAAATCTTCTTTTCTTCAGGTTGAACATCTCAAAAGGGGACAATAGAAAAAGTGAGCTTTCTTTTGTAATCGTAGAGTAAAAGATAATGTTGTAATTATATTGGCTGCAAAGGAAATCAGAGCCTGCCTTCCTTCCTTCCTTCCTTCCTTTTCCTTCCTTCCTTCCTTCCTTCCTTCCTCCTTCTCACCCTCCCTCCCTCCTCTTCTTCCTCCTACCTTGTCTCCTTCTATTTCTTCCTTCCCCTCTTCCCCTCCCCTTCTTTTTTCTTCCTTTCTTTCTTTCCTTCCTTTACTCCCTCCCTCCCTCCTCCTCTTCTTCCTCCCACCTTGTTTCCTTCCATTTCTTCCTTCCTTTCTTTCCCTCCCTTCTTTCTTTCTTTTCTTCCTTCCTTTCCTCCCTCTTTGTCTCCTTCCATTTCTTCCTTCCCTTCTTCCCCTCCCCTTCTTTCTTTTTTCCTTCCTTTCCTCCTCCTCTTCTTCCTCCCATCTTCTTTCCTTCCATTTCTTCCTTCCCTTCTTCCTCTCCCTCCTTCCATCCCTCCTTTCTTTCTTTTCTTCCTTCCTTCCTTTCCTCCCTCTTTCCCGTCTCCTCTTCTTCCTCCCACCTTGTCTCCTTCCATTTGTTCCTTCCCCTCCCTCCTTCCTTCCTTCTCTCCCTCCTTCCCTCCCCCCTCCCTCCCTCCCTCTCTGTCTGTCTGCCTGCCTGTCTTTCTCTCTCTCTTCTTTCTCCCTTCCTTCCTTCCTCTTCATTTTTTCTTTCTTTTCTTTCTTTCTTTCTTTCTTTCATTCTTTACTGCTTTTACTCTTCATTGGTTTCTGTTAGCTTTTACGTCCTTTGCAAAACCTTTTAATAACAATTTGTAAAATAAATAAATCAGTGGAACACCCCACAACGATTCATTCGTTTCAAAAGTAAAGAAATGCTGCCTGATTAATTGTGGATACCACTTGCCGTCGTAAAAAAACACTGAACTGATCCGAAGTGGAAATCTTTTTTTCTTTGGGAATGCTTAAAAAAAATAAAAAAATAAACAGAGGCGGGTAAGCTGAAAGGAGGCCAACCTGCCACTTTTCTCATTCGCACAGTTAAATGCGTTTCCGATTCATCTTTGACACTTTTCTCCTTGTTTTGTTTTGTTTTTAGTCATTTTTTTGACCTATTTTCATCTTAGGATTGCATCAACCTCTCTCATTGCTTGCAAGCTTGTTATTTTTCTTTCCTTCCCTTTTTAAATGCTTCCTAATGGGTTCTGGCTCCCTTCAAACTTCAATTGTTTGGGGAAAAAAACAGGAGATTAAATTGTTTACCACCTGGATGTGTGGTTCTCTTTGGAGATTGATGCGTGTTGAGATATATTGAGATGCTTTGGCAGATGAGTTTGACTTCTACCTGTTGTTCGGGGTGCCTAGAGGTCCATTCATAAAACCCTTTTGACGGGCGAGGGGCAGGCTGCCAGGATGAAAGCCTACTCAGTGTTGGTGTGTGTGTGTGTGCGTCCTCCACTCAAGAGCATAGTGTGCCCCTCCCGTGCCCCGACTCATTGCGCTAATGAGCTATGATCGCAGTGTGTCATTTGGTACATTCAGAAAAACAGGGCTTCTGCCAAACATGGCAACGGAGGGCGTAATTGATCCAAGCTGATTTCCATAGGCAGCGTTTGCGAATAATTGTTTTCCCCGGCTAAGACTTTGTAAGTCACCAATTGGATGAGGATCATGTCCTCCCCATCCTGTAATCTTTGGTTAAGCGGAGATTTACGTTTCTTAAATGTCTGGCAAGAGATGACCCTGTGTGTGTGTGTGTGTGTGCGCGCGTGTGCGTGCGTGTGTGTGTGTGTGTGTGTGTGTTGGGGGGGTTGTTCTTGCTTCGCTCTCAAATCCTCAGGGTTTTGTAAAGGAAACATTCCTTTTCTTTAATATACAGCAGTGGTGGGATTCAGCCAGTTCGCACCTATTCGGGAGAACCGGTTGGTAACTTTCTAAGCAGTTCGGAGAACCGGTTGTTGGAAGAAATCTTATTTTCTTTTTTTACACTTTCCAGGACTAATCCTGTAAGGAAGGCAGGAAGGAAACATTCTGGTGTTGTTTCTAGCCTCATCTTTATTGCCCTGCTTACAGAAACTGCCTCTCCGGTTAACCCTTATTACCATTGTAACAATTAAGGTGACGTGCCCATCGACCTGAGTGACATTGAATTGGCCATGCCCACATGGTCACATGACCACTGAGCCCTGCCTACCCAGCTGGTCATTAGGGCAGAGAACTGGTTGGTAAATTATTTGAATCCCACCACTGATGTACAGGTACCATGTTTCCCCAAAAATAAGACAGGGTCTTATTTTCTTTTGACCCCCCCCCTCGAAATAAACGCCTTATTGGCCTTATTTTCGGGGAGGTCTTATTATTTCTGAGGTGCAGGAGGCGGCGAGCGTGGTCACCTCATGGCTGCTGCTGTGTTGCAGTATTTTCGGAGGAGGGCTTATTTTAGCACATGCGCTCAAAAGCCCAATAAGGGTTATTATTATCCCGGGAGGTCTTACTTTTGGAAAAAAAGATAGTCCTTGACTTACAACTATTCACTTAGTGACTGTTCAAAGTTACAATGGTACAGGTGGTGCTCGATTTACAACAGTTCATTCAGGGACCATTCAAAGTTACAATGGCACTGTTGTGGCCTGCCAGCAGCCATTAGAACTGGCAGCAGATTCGGACAGTGAGGAAGTTGGGGAGGGACATGGACCAGTCCTGGAGTCTGGGGAAGGCTCTGATGAGGGCTCTGTGTCGGAGGCAGAGAGGGGGCCAGAGCCATATGCCAGTTATCAGCTGCCTTCAGAGTCAGACATCAGTGGGGCAGACGAACAGCTGGAGCCTGTTCCCAGTGTGTGCAGAGTGGCCAGACGAAGGGAACAACTAAAGAGCAGGGGTCAACTTGGGAGTAAGTCCAGACGAGGAATGGCCCCTCCCAGAGGAAATAAAAGAGGAGTGAAAGGGGAGTGGAGTTTGCAGGAGACAATTAGTTTGCTTAATTGGTTTGTGATTCTCCAAGACTCCTTGCCAAGTTTTGCAGATATCGGCCTGTCAGCTCTCCAAGCCAGAGAAGGTCTGTGACTATAAATCCTCCCTTGAAAGACTTTGCCGGATGTGAATGAGCAGAATTCACAGTCAGTTAATAAAAGGGGTTTTTGTTGGGACCAGGAGTTTGCTTCAGGCACTGAAAAAAGTGACTTATGCCCATTTTTCACAGTGACGACATTTGTAGCATCCCCATGATCATATAATCAAAATTCAGATGCTGTGCCATTGGTTCATACTTACGACCATTGCAGTGTCTGGAAGGTCACATGATCCCTTTTTGCGACCTTCTGACAAGCAAAATTGATGGGGAAGCCAGATTCAACTCAACAACAACTGTGTTACTAACTTATTGTGGGCAGTGTTTCATTTAACAACGGTGGCAAGAAAAGTCGTAAGGTAGGGCAGAATTTTAGTTAATTAATCTTAATTAACGATAGAAATTTTGGACTCCACCGTGGTCGTAAGTCGTGGACAACCTGTAGACCTCCCAGCTCTGTTTCCAAGGGTTGCTTTCAAGACACCCGTTCACCTTTTTCCTGGAGACATTTCTGCGCAAAGCAATTTTAATCTCATTGGATGCAGGAGCATGGCCGAATTTCTCCCCAGCCCTTCCACTGATGGAATCCACCAGAGCAGTAGACCACGGCAGAGATGCCACAGTGACTTCTCTCAAAGTGAGTGCTTTGCGCCGGTGGAATCCCGTTTAATTACATTTCTCCCCGCACACCGGCGGTTCTTCTGCAGCGCACAGAGTTGGGGAATTAATGTTTTAAAACCATAGCGCTAAGTGAGAGATGTTATACCCCTGGCTTCCCCCATCGATTCTGTCTCTAGCTCTCGTCTCCCTCTCTCTGCTTGTTCCTGCCACCTCTTACACACCGTTGGGTCCCGCTGGCGAAGAATGCAGAACCAGAACAAATGGGCCGAGGAAGGAATGGATGGGTTTTCACACGTTTGATAAAACTAAAAAAATAATAATATTGGAATATGATTCGTATTTTAATACTGAAAATTCTGAGAATAGAGATAAAAATGAAAGCAGGATTTTTCCCTTTGGGTCTAATGGAAAAAGAACTGGAGAAAAAAAAATCTGGAACTTTGTTATTACCTATGTTGACAGCAGCAAGAACTATGTGCAAAAATGGAAGGACACTTTGATTCCTACCAGTGGTGGGTTTCAAAAATTGTTCGCACCTACTCTGTGGGTGTGGCCTCCTTTGTGGGAGTGGCTTGCCGCCCATGTGACCGGATGGGAGTGGCTTGCCGCCCATGTGACCGGATATGAAGATGCCGACGAAACTTGTCAGAACCACCTTAAATTACCTCACACACAGCCCTGGCATGCATAAGAATAGGATGTAAACTTGTTTTTTTAAAGGCATCTTTGGTTTGCGTTAAAACAACTTCAACACACGCAATGTTCTGATTGCACCACAAACGCAGTAGTCATCCTTACCTTTCACAGAAGCACTGAGTTTTATAAATAGGAGCATGATAGTGTAGAATAATCGTATCCAAGGACCAGGGGTGGGTTTCAAAAAAAATTGGAACCTCTTCTGTAGGTGTGGCCTGCTTTCCGGGTCCACTGGTGGAACCTCTTCTAACCGGTTCGGTAGATTTGACGAACCAGTTCTACCGAATAGGTGCGAACTGGTAGGAACCCACCTCTGATTCCTACCATGGAAGAACAGCTGCAGAGGCTGATGGAGTTGGCCAAAATGGCAAAAACTGACCCCTTTGATTAAAGAAAAGAACATAAGTACTTTTGTTTCCATGTCAAGAACTTCGTGCTTGATGTGAAAAAAAAATGAAACTCTGATTTTGGGTTTTACAGATTAGGTCGATAGTTCTTTATAGAAATGACTTGTTCGTACTACTATGAAAAAGCAAAAAAAAGTTGTGATTTGATGTTAATGCCTTATTTTACTCTGGAACTTAAAATATATTACCCACTTAGCTTTTGTTAGCCTCTGCTAACATTGTCAAGAGTGTTAAGTTCTGGAGATCACAATGTCTGTCTCTTGTTTTATAACTACACCTGGAACTCATATTTTCTGGATAATTCACAGTGTGTATGTGTGTGTATGAGAGAGAGAGACAGAGAGAGAGACAGAGAGAGGGAGAGAGACAGAGGAGAGAGAGAGAGACAGAGACAGACAGAGAGAGAGACAGAGGAGACCAAGACAGAAACAGAGAGAGAGAGAGGGGGGAGACAGAGACAGAGACAGAAACAGAGAGACAGAGAAGAGAGAGAGAGAGAGAGAGAGAGGAGACAGAGACAGAGGAGAGAGAGAGAGAGAGAGGAGACAGACAGAGAGAGAGACAGAGAGACAGAGAGAGAATGGATGGCTTTTCCACCATGAACAGTTTGTAGGGTCTTTCCCCCCATAAATAAATAAATAAAGAAGGACAAATGACCGATACACGGTGGGTCAGACAACCCCCATTGTAGCGTTCCAACTACCCCATTGTTCCATGAAGATGAGCTGCATCCCGAGACCACAAAGGAGAAACAACAATCCCGTGTCTGGGTTGGAGATGGTTTCTCTCCCGTGCCCTGTTGCTAGAGAGGTTGGACCCCTAGCAAGGGAAATGGGGAGTGGGAAGTAATTTGAAGAGAGGATGAGGACCATGGGATTGGTCTTGGTTAGGGGGGGGCGTGGGGCCGTTGGGAACTGGGCCATGCAAGCAGTGAGTGAGCGCTTAATGCTCCAGGTTGCAAATATGTGGGATGAGATTGTGCACGCAAAACCAGCCCCTCACCCCCATCCCACCATCGCTACTGTCGATCAACAGAGCCAGAAACGTCGAGGTTCGCCAATCTAGCTGGCCGTACAAGATAGTCGACTTTACGACCACAGCTAAGCTCAAAATTTGTTGCCGAGCAAGAGAGTTGTCATACGAGGCTTGCCCCATTGAAGACCTTCCCTGCAACAGTTGTTCAGTGAGCCCCTGCCGCTGTTAAGTGAGACACAGGGGTTGCTAAGGGACCACGTGACCCCAGGAATGCTGCAACAGTCGTAGGTGTGGGGGGGGGGAATCGTCCTACGTCGCTTTTTTGTTTTTCGGTGCCAGTGGTGGGTTTCAAATTTTTTTAGAACCTACTCTGTGGGTGTGGCCTCCCTTGTGGGAGTGGCTTGCTGGCCATGTGACCTGGTGGGAGTGGCTTGCCGGCCATGTGTTTTCTTTCTCTCTCTCACTTTTTCTTTTTTTTATTTCTTTCTCTTTTCCTTTCTTTCTCTTTCTCTCTCTGTGTGTGAGTCTGTGTGTGTGTGTGTGTGTGTGTGAGTCTGTGTGTGTGTGTGTTTGTGTGTGTGTATGTGTGTGTGAGAGAGAGAGTGGTGGGTTTCAAAAAATTATTGGAAGCTCTTCTGTAGGTGTGGCCTGCTTTCTGGGTCCACTGGTGGAACCTCTTCTAACCGGTTCGGGAGATTTGACGAACCGGTTCTACCGAATAGGTGCGAATAGGAGCCCACCTCTGTTCAGTGCCATCGTAACTTCAAACCGTCACGAAATGAATGGCTGCAGGTGCGGGACTTCCTGTTGAGGAGTGTCGTCCACAGTCACAGGAGGGAGGGGTTCTTTCACCGAGAGCAGAGAGAGAGAGATAAACCCCCGTGGAAATGGTGCTATGCAGCAAGAGGGTGCAGGCAGAAAAACACACACACACCCTTCCCCCAGTAATTCACCAGGTCTACCTAATAGTTATGCACATAGTTGCTTTGAGTCTGGGAAGATTAATGTCGGGCCCAAGGAACCAAGAACAACACAGGGAGTAAGTTCGGAGTCCTCATTTGCTGTAGTAGACAGAACCCAGCTCGTGAATTATACATCCCCTTCAAACATGGCAGGCCATGGAACCTGTTAACAAAATCAATTAGTCCCCGAAACCCAGATCATAAGGCCAAACTCCAGAGGCAGAATGTTGGGTAGGTTGGAGTGAATTCCCCCCCCCCCTCCTACGTGTTTCTGGCAGAGTCTGTAGGAATCTGAGCATTTTGCAGAATGTAGTTTGAAAAAAACAACAACCTGAATTATACTGTGTAAGCAGGTCAGGTCAAAGAAGGGTCCTCCATCCCTCCCTTCTTTCCCCTCTTCTTCCTTCCTTCCCCTCTTTTCCTTCCTTCCCTCCCTCCCACCCTCCCTCTCTCTCTTCTCCTTCCTTCACCTCTTCTTTATTCCTTCTTTTCCTCCCTCTCTTCTACTGTTTTCCTCCATTTCTCCCTTCCCTTCTTCTTTCTTCTCCCTCTTTTCCTTCCTTCCTTCTCTCCCTCCCTCTCTTCTCCTTCCTTCCACTCTTTTCCTCCCTCGCTCCCTTCCCCTCTCTTCATTTCCCTCTTTTCATTCCTTACTTCCCTCCCTCCCTTCCACTCCTTCTTCCTCCCTCCCCTCGCTCCCTTCCCCTCTTCTGCTTCCTTCCACTCTTTTCCTCCCTTCCTTTGTTCCTTCCCTCCCTCCCTCTTCTTCCTTCTTTCCTTCTTCTCCTTCATTCCTTCCCTCCCTCTGTCCCTCTTCTCCTTCCTTCCTTCCTTCTTCTCTCCCTCCCTCTCTTTCCCTCTTCTCCTTATTTCCACTCTTTTCCTTCCTTCCTTTGTTCCTTCCCTCCCTCCCTCTTCTTCCTTCCTTCCTTCTTCTCCTTCCTTCCCTCCCTCCGTCTCTCTTCTCCTTCCTTCCTTCCTTCCTTCCTTCCTTCCTTCCCACAAAGATCCAAGATTAACGTATTGATCATGCCATAAAAACCACCCTTCTTTGACCAGGGGACAGAATCCTAGATGTCCTCTCTTTGAGGGAAGGTTGACGGCAACTTTCATGGCCTGTAGCAGCTCACTTTACCCGCTGCATTAGCTGAGTTGAAGTCTCAGGGTGCTGGAAGGGTGAGGAAAAATTATTGTGTGGCATCCATATTCATAGGGGAGTTTTGTGGTTGCTTGTATTTCTTGCCTGTAAATAATCTTTGACTGGTTGCACTGCAAGTATAAGCAGAGCATTTCAACTTCCTTAGACCTCGGATATCGCATTCATTTTTCCTTCCTTATATTTGATGACCCCTTCCCAAATGCTGATTATATGGCTTTTACAGAGGTACCTAGAAGAGCAAAGAAAGAACTCCAGTAATAAATAAATATATATGTATATTTAATATGTATATACATATTAAATATGTATATATTTAAACTCACAACCCCTGCTATGCCCAAATATAGGAGGAAGTTCACTGCTTCCATTCTCTGTCCATCAGCTCGTCATAAGAGACCATCCAGACAGAAACCCAATATTTGTTACATTTGTGTTGTATTTGTGCTGATAAATACTAGTCTCCCTTTATTTATTTATCAGCACAAATACTATATATATATAGTATACTATATATATATATATACACATACATACATACACATACACATATATATTTATATATACACATATATCTATTAGATTTTTATAACCCCTGGTAAGCCCCAATTATGGGAGGAAGCTAACTGCTTCCAACATCTGTCAATCGGCTCGTCACAAGAGTCCATCACGACAGAAACCCAATATTTTTACTGTTGCCTTTCTTATATTTGTGTTTTTTTTTATTTGTGCTGATCAGCACAAATTAAAACACACACACACACACACACACACACACACACACACACATATATATATATACATACATACATATATACATACATACATACATACATACACATATACATACATACACACAGACACTATACATATACATATACTACATATACATATACATATATACATACATTCATACATACATACATACATACATACATACATACATACACACATATACAGTACGTGTGTGTGTGTGTGTGTGTGTGTATAATAATAATAATAATATTAATAATTACGATAACCAGTAAAACCTGCATTTAAAAATTGGGAAAAACAACTGATACCAAAGGAAGAATGAAGAATAGAATCCCTGAGGATCGAAAGGAGGTAAAATAATGGCTGTGCGAAGACATGCACAAGCATCCTCAAAAGAAGAAATGAAAGGTAGATGCCTGAACGTCATTTAAACGGAAGGGCCTAAAGTAATCTCCCATCGTAGGTCATGCGTTTCTTAATCTACATGATTGAGTTGCAGAATGGGGCAAAAGTTAGCAAAAAAAACAAACAAACACTGGGGAATTTTTAGACGATGCTGGGCAACCAATGGTTTGAAATGGTAGAGGGCTGTGATGGCAAACCTATGACACTTATGCCGGAGGTGACACGCAGAGCCATCTCTGTGGGCATGCGAGCCATCGCCCAGCTTTGCCCCACTGTGCATGTACATGTGCCTCCCACCGGCCAGGTGAGTTTTTAGTCTATGCCCCGCATGTGGGAGATGCATGCGCATTCACAGAGGTCGAATGTACACATGCGCAGGAGGGCACGGGGTGTGTGGCACCCCCTTGTGCTCCATTTTTGTTGCTAGGCGGCTTCAGAGACGACCTCCGGAGCCTGGCGAGGGCGAAAACACCCCCCCCCCCATGGTGCAGGAGGTTGAGTAAGCCACACGCGTGGGTGGTGGTTTGTGCGCACATGCGCACAGGGGGGATCACGCATGCATGCGCAGGGGAGGCACATTGCATTGTGGGTGTGGGTATATGCACGCGATTTCGGCACATGAGGAGAAAAGGGTTAGCTATTCCTGGTATAGGGTTTGCCTGTCTGAACATGGGGGGTTGGACTAGAAGACCTTCAAGGTCCCTTCTAATTCTGTTATTCTGTTAGTGTCAGAAGAGATGTCCTCCTCTATGAAATGGACCCCCAGAGCATCAAAATCTGTCAAAAGCCTATTGAAAAATCCCAGAAAATTGTAACTTATGATAAGAACGGGGAATATATATATATATATATATATATATTTTAACAGAAAACCCATGCTCTTTGTAGGAGGGGGAGGGGAGTCTGCAGAGGGTCTCTCTCTCCCCCCCTCTCCCCTCCCCATCCCATAGACCCCCATTGGAAGAGAGACCCAGCATGGCATGGTGCCAGGGCTATGCAAATAGCTGGTCGGCATGGCAACGGGTATCAGCTGCCGATGAATAGAGGCAGGAGGGCGGCTTAGGGCCCTCTCTCAACCACGGTGCTCTTTTCTTGCCCATCAGGGTTAGGCTGGCGTTCACACCATCTCCCTAGAAGGGGCTCCGTGTGCAGCTGGTTCGGTTCGGAAACCTTTCAGGCAATTTGGAGATATGTTAATAAGGGAGGCGTCAAATAGGAAAGGGAAATAAGAAGCGGAGTGCTGGAGTTCGCCTTTAACCTGGTAAGGGTCTCGGGCTCCATCCCTCCGGCCTCTTCAGATGGGGCCAGAAAAACGTGAGGATCAAATCTCAGGTCAATGGGCCAGTGGGTTGGGAGCTGAGCTGCATAGATGACTCATAAAATCCAATCTATTTATTCGAGTTTTTTCTCTCTCTCTGCCTTACTTACAAGTAACTCAATCCGACAAACACACAGTACATAACGCTTCTTCGTCTTCCTCTTTGCCCTCTTACCGCAGCAACTCAGGGTGATGGGCTGGGCTGAGAGAGAGAGGTGGTGGGGAGAGAGAGGGAGACCCAAAGCCAGTTTTTCATGCCTAAAGCAGGACTAGAACTTGCAGTCTCCTGGTGATTGACCCAAAGTCACGCAGCCAGCTTTCATGCCTAAGGTGGAACTAGAATAGATGGGGGCGGGGCCAGCCAGAGGTGGTGTTTGCCGGTTCTCCGGACGACTCAAAATTTCCGCTACCGGTTCTCCAGAACTGGTCAGAACCTGCTGAATACCACCTCTGGTGCCAGAAGACTTAAAATTGTGGATTTGTCCTCAGGGTGTGCAACAGGAAGGGTGGAAGATAAAGAGGTTGATGACAATGAGCAGTTGCAAACTATTTAGAAATTGATCCAGAACTTCTGGAGGACACCCTGTCGAAGAAGTCCGATGTGCATCACATTCAAGCTGCAATGAAAGTAATAACTCAAAAGGCTGCTAAAACTGACAGATGAAAACATTTTTCTTCTCAAAGGTTCCTACGGAGCAATATTGAATAGCCAGTTTGGTGTAATGGTTAAGATGCTGGCCCAGAAACCAGGAGATGGTGAGTTCTAGTTCCATCTTAGACATGAAAGCCATCTGGATGACTTAGAGCCAATCACCAGGAGACCAGGAGTTCTAGTCCTGCCTTAAACATGAAAGTCAACTGGGTGACTTTAGGCCAATCCCAATGAGACTGACGTTCTAGTCCCACCTAAGGCATAAAACCTGGCTAGGTGACTTTGGACCAATCATCAGGAGACTGGGAGTTCTAGTCCTGCCTTAAGCATGAAAGCTGGCTGGGTGACTTTGGGCCAATCACCAGGAGACAGTGAGTTCTCTGCCTTCCTGAGTCCTAGCTGATCGGGAAGGAATGGGGATTTTGCAGTATCTTTCCCCTGCCATGCCCACCAAGCCACGCCCACCAAGCCACGCCATGCCCACAGAACCAGTAGTAAAAAAATTTGAATCCCACCTCATAACATCTGGAAGCACATCATGAGCATCTCAAAACATGGCTGCCCGGGGTCTGAGTCTTGCCCACAGATTGGTGGATGTGGCCAAGCCAGTGGTGAGATTCAATAATTTAACAACCGGTTCTCTGCACTAATGACCAGCTGGGTAGGCTGGCCTCGGTGATCATGTGACTGGGTGGGCGTGGCCAACTCAATGTCACTCATATCGATGGGTGCTTCGCCTTAGCTGTGATGATTTAATAAGGATTAACCAAAAAGACAGTTTCTGTAAGCAGGGCAATAAAGATTAGGCTAGAAACACCCAGAATGTTTCCTTCCTGCCTTCCTTACAGAATTAGCCCTGTAAAGTGGAAAAAAAACAAAATAAGATTTCTCCAATAACCAGTTTTCCAAACCACTTAGAAAGTTACCAACCAGTTCTCCCGAATAGGTGCGAATCGGCTGAATCCCACCACTGGGCCAAGCCCCAATTCGCTCACTCGTCTACCCATGGGAAAAACACTGAATGTGAAAGAAAACGTCATAACCGGCTAAACATCTGAAGAGAGATACTTTTTAAACTAGTATAGAATCTAAAGCAATTTTTAGACTGGGATCTCGGAAGAGCCCCGAAGGAATTGATTAGGGATATATTTCTGCTCTTCGGTGCCACGCGTTGACCCCGAGGCAAGAGCTTTTAAACCTGAGGGAAGGCCTCTAATTTTTGTTTTTATTTTATTAACGGAAACATCTTTGGGAAGATCAAATTTGACTTGAACATTAAGATAACAATGGAATAAAAGTAACCAGCCACCGTAGGCCCTGCTTCTAATAGCAGTAAGATTTGCATCCATTAGCAAATCATAATGTTTATCCCTCGGCTGTGAAAAGCTTCACTCGGTGATTTTAGGCACATCACAACTGCTGTTAGAAGCAGAAATAGCAAATCAAATGTCGTGTCCCCCTCTCCCCCCACCCCCCCGTTTAGTTGATGGAGCTACCCAGAGGTAGAGGCAGTCATGTTCCAGGCATGTTCTCCAGCTGTTCGGGATCAACCTCTGGCATATTTATAGTGACCCAACGTCCTTTTATTACGGAAAAGCCCGTCCTTTCTTTCAGAAAGCTGTCAATCCAACCAATTTCATTCAATTGTTTATTTTCTTGGTTTCGCCTCTTGAATTTTTTTCCTTTGGAACCAGCAAAAGTTATAAATGTAACAATTGATTTAAAAAAACAAAAAACCGTATGGACGTTTTTCAGATCTGCGTCTTTTTTCAGATCTGCCCTTAATTCCTCCCCCCCCCCGCCCCCAAAAATGTGGTGACTTGCTGTGGATATTCATCTGATACAGGATTATGGAATTAAAGACATCCAAAAAACAAGGCATGCTGATGTTTCGTTGGTATTAGATTACCGTAATATGCTGATCTGGTCTTTGTAGTTTGAAACGTAGTTCAGGAGCAAACGTAACGGTCAGCCAAAGAATAAGAATGGAGGATGTAATCAAGTTAATGGACAACAATATATTGATTTTGTAAATAGTATTTTTTTCTTCTGTCGTGCGCTCTCCCCTCCTCCTGTTTTCCCCACAACAGCCACCCCATCAGATATGTGGGGCTAAAAGAGAATGGCTGGCCCAAAGTCATCCAGTCAGCCTTCATGGCCAAAGGGGGGACTAGAACTCACAGTCTCCTAGTGATTGACCCAAAGTCATCCAGTCAGCTTTCATGCTCAAGGCAGGACTAGAACTCAACAGTCTCCTGGTGATTGGCCCAAAGTCATCCAGTCAGCTTTCATGCTCAAGGCAGGACTAGAATTCACAGTCTCTCGGTGATTGGCTCAAAGTCATCCAGTCAGCTTTCATGCTCAAGGCAGGACTAGAACTCACAGTCTTCTGGTGACTGGCTCAAAGTCATCCAGCCAGCTTTCATGCTCAAGGCAGGACTAGAACTCACAGTCTTCTGGTGACTGGCTCAAAGTCATCCAGCCAGCTTTCATGGCCAAAGGCGGGACTAGAACTCACAGTCTCCTGGTGATTGGCCCAAAGTCATCCAGTCAGCTTTCATGCTCAAGGCAGGACTAGAACTCATAGTCTCCTGGTGACTGGCTCAAAATCAGCTTTCATGGCCAAAGGCGGGACTAGAACTGCGAGTCTCCTGGTGATTGGCCCAAAGTCATCCAGCCAGTTTTCATGCGCAAGGCCAGACTAGAACTCACAGTCTCTTGGTGATTGGCTCAAAGTCAGCTTTCATGGCCAAAGGCGGGGCTAGAACTGCAAGTCTCCTGGTGAATGGCCCAAAGTCATCCAGCCAGCTTTCATGGCCAAAGGCGGGACTAGAACTCACAGTCTCCTGGTGGTCGGCCCAAAGTCATCCAGCCAGCTTTCATGCTCAAGGCCAGACTAGAACTCTTGGTGATTGGCTCAAAGTCAGCTTTCATGGCCAAAGGCGGGACTAGAACTGCAAGTCTCCTGGCGATTGGCCCAAAGTCATTCAGCCAGCTTTCATGGCCAAAGGCGGGACTAGAAATTCCAGTCTTCTGCTGATTGGTTCAAAGTCACCCAGCTGATTTTCATGCCTTAAAGCAGAACTAGAACTCACTAGTCTCCTAGTTTCTAGGCAGCGCCTTCCCCGTTACACCAAACTGGCTCTTCTTTTCTGCATGGAGACAAAAGTTGTAGCGATTGTACCGTCTGTAAACACTTCCTCGTTGTGACATCCCAAGTTTTTTACAGGATCAAGTGATTGACAGACGAACAATAGCAGATCAGGCTTTTACATTTAGAATGGTTGGCAGCGGTAACTGTCCTGGCTGCCTAAGGCACTATTACAAGAAATCTCGGCATCTATTTGAAAGGTGCGATTTGGAGAGAGCGTTTCTTGCAAGGGAGGAAGCAGGTAAAGCTGAGATAATGGCAGATATGCCACCTTTGGCAAAGTGTGTCTATTTTTGGTTGGCACTTGCTGATTTCATTATGAACGTGCGCGGAGGTAAAAATTGCCCGTCGCTTGCCGATGCAATTGACATTTCTTTTTAAAGCTGGTTATTTTGTAATGGGGCGAAAGAAAAAATAAATAAATCAAAAGCAGAGCAGCGCAGTTCATAATCGTCCCAGTGTTAAATGCAGACGGGAGGCGAGGAATTCACAGTTCAAGGGATCTGGAGTTTAATCAACTAGCAGCAAAATAAAGTCAGGCAACTCAGTAGAGAAAGATTTAGAGTAATATGGAAAACAGAGCTTAGGCCATTGGTGTCCCACTTTGACAACCTCTGAACTTCAACTCCCAGAATTCCCCAGCCAAGTCTGTACCTTCAGAGTATCAGAGCATTGTTTTTATTGGCTTTAGTGGATGGATGGAGACCAAGGTTTTTAACTTGAGGTGCATCAACACCAGTGGTGGGATTCAGCCGGTTCGCACCTATTCGGGAGAACCGGTTGTTAACTTTCTAAGCAGTTGGGGGAACCGGTTGTTGGAAGAAATCTCCTTTTGTTTTTCCCCACTTTCCAGGGGATAGAATACCTCCAAGGTCCCTTCCAACTCTGTTATTCTTTCCTTTAACTTCACCTAGCGTTTTCCCAGCTTCTCATAATATATCCAAAGTATGGAGATTCTCAGACATCCAGGTCATGGCTGTCCCAAAGGTGCTTTTTCAAGAGGCAACTGGACTTTCTGTTTTTTCTCTGAAGACGTTTCGCTTCTCCTCCCAAGAAGCTTCTTCAGCTCACCTGCAAAGGAAAACCAGAAAGCCTCTTGAAGAAGCACCTTTGGGATATCCAAAGTCGGATAAGTTGAAGCTGGTCGTTTCTGTATTCCCCAGTTTCCCACAATGCTAACAAAATTTGGGTTTATTCCCCCCCCCCACGTCTTATATTAACATTTATTGTCCTTAGAAATGTAGACGTAGAAGATAAGTGGAGATCTTTGTACAGAGATGAAACATTTGAAGTTCCCTGGAGGTAGAACTTCGTGGGCAGTTTGAAAAGTCAGTCGTTTTACAGCTGTTTACACCTAACTCCAGGTAGAAAAATCCATGATCTCCTTTGAGCCATTATAAATGCTTAGGTGACATTTTTTCACACCCTGATCTACATATAGATAGTTCTCGCTGAAAGACTGTTCACTTAGCAACTTTTCAAAACGATAACAGATCCTTTCTAAAGCTACTAATGACCTAGTTCCAGAGTTCTGACGGCTGCATCAACCAGTGTTGGGATTTAGCCGGTTTGCACTTATTTGGGAGAACCGGTTGGTAACTTTCTAAGCAGTTCAGAGAACTGGTTGTTGGAAGAAATCTCCTTTTGTTTTTTCCCCCATTTTACAGGGCTAATCCTGTAAGGAAGGCAGGAAGGAAACATTCTGGTGTTGTTTCTAGCCTCATCTTTATTGCCCTGCTTACAGAAACTGCCTCTCCGGTTAACCCTAATTCCATTGTGACAGCTAAGGCCAAGCGCCCATCGACCTGAGTGACGTTGAGTTGGCCACGCCCACCCAGTCACATGACCACTGAGCCCCGCCTACCCAGCTGGCAGAAAACTGGTTGTTAAATTATTTGAATCCCACCACTGGCATAAACCCACCATTCTATCCTATTCTAGTTTCTATTCCATTCCATTCTATTCTATTCTATTCTAGTTTCTATTCCATTCCATTCTAGTTTCTATTCTATTCTATTCCATTCCATTCCATTCTATTCTAGTTTCTCTTCCATTCCATTCTATTCTAGTTTCTATTCCATTCCATTCGATTCTAGTTTCTATTCTATTCCATTCCAGTTTCTATTCTATTCTATTCTATTCTAGTTTATGGTTTGGTTTATAGTGGTTTATTCAACTTGTATTCACCCTATTCCCAAAGGGACTCAGGGACTATTCTATTCCATTCCAGTTTCTTTTCTATTCTATTCTATTCCATTCCATTCCATTCCACTCTATTCTAGTTTCTATTCTCTTCTCTTCTATTCTATTCCATTCCATTGCAGAAAAGTTATAAAATCAAGTCTGGTTGCGTGAGTTATGACTTATGGTGTAAATTTGGGCTCCTTTATAGTTCGACTGTCTGTATTTCTCCCGAATGAAGGCAAATGTACGTGTCCCGGGGTAGGATCCAATTTGAGTCGGTCACCGTGGCCCAAGGTTTTCTCTTCCGAGCTTTCGGACTCTTGCCGGGGCCCATCTTCAGATGCAGAATATCTGTGCCCTGCCTCATCTCCAAATTTTAATAAAGCGATTTCAGATTATCCTCCACCCCCCCCCTTGTTCTTCCTGCGGATGAAAAATTGCCTGGCAAACTGTCTACCGAAGCAGCAATAGGAACATCACAGCATTGTATATTTAAAGAGCCTGGTGCGCCTCAGATGCAGCCGCTTTCTGAATCTAGAGCAGAACGGGATGGATTTTTGCTCCGGTGCTCGTGATATGATAAACCCAGTAATTATAGCACAGATCTTCTCACTTGTCTTACAAAAAATGAGTAAGCAATATTTATCCGGGCCTTCTTTGTAACCGCGCTCCCCAGTGACGGATTGAATGTGAGCTTTTGGGGACAAAGAACGGGGGAATAAAATGTTGGCAGGGAGGTTGAATATATTCCGGTGCATAAGTGTTCCTTTTCTCCCCCCCCTCTCTCCGATCGCACTATCAAGTTGCATGTGGAAATTAGTGGACAAAAACCCAGGTGTTGTTTTCCAGCATTCGCTTTCAGTCACAATCAAGCCAGCTTGTGTCTCAGTCTTTCTGGTTGTAATTATATTTGGGGGCCCCATCTGCATCACCTCCTTTCGTTCCATGTTAATTCAACGGGTGCATGTGTGGGGGGGGGAGGGAATAAAATATCTCACTTTAGTTGTCGGGGTTTATTAGCATGGAATTTGTTTGGATGACATCCCAAGCCAACCGTTGCCAGGATTAGGACCTTATTGGTGTGGCGTTCGGAAACATTAGCAAAGTACGATGACAGGAGAAGATATTTGTATTATATTTGTAGCTCGGGGTTGGACTGTGGGGTCCTTGGTGCTCTCTGAGCTTGGTGGTTTTCTTGCAGATGTTTCGTGACCCAACTAGGTAACATCATCAGTGCTAGAAGGGAATGATGGAGGAGGAGGAAGAGGAGAACTGTGCGGTCCTTGGTGCTCTCTGAGCTTGGTGGTTTTACTGCAGATGTTTCATTACCCAACTAGATAACATCATCAATGCTAGAAGGGAATGATGGAGAAGGAGGAAGAGGAGAACTGTGCGGTCCTTGGTGCTCTCTGAACTTGGTGGTTTTCTTGCAGACGTTTCATGACCCAACTAGGTAACATCATCAGAGCTAGAAGTGAGATAGGTTTGCCAGGAGGAGGAGGAGGAAGAGGAGGAGGAGGAGAGGAGGAGGAGGAGGAGGAGGAAGAGGAGGAGGAGGAGGAGGACGGTGACTGTGGAGTCCTTGATGTTCTCTGAGCTTGGTGGGTTTTTTGCAGATATTTCATTACCCAACTAGATAACATCATCAGTGCCACCAGGGAATGGGGTATGATGATGATGATGATGATGATGATGATGATGATGATGATGATGATGAGGAGGAGGAGGAGGAGGAGGAGGAGGAGGAGGAGGAGGAGAACTGTGTGGCCCTTGTGCTCTCTGAACTTGGTGGTTTTCTTGCAGACGTTTCATGACCCAACTAGGTAACATCATCAGAGCTAGAAGTGAGATAGGTTTGCCAGGAGGAGGAGGAGGAGGAGGAGGAGGAGGAGGAGGAGGAGGAGGAGGAGGAGGAGGAGGAGGAGGAGGACGGTGACTGTGGAGTCCATGATGCTCTCTGAGCTTGGTGGTTTTCTTGCAGATGTTTCATTACCCAACTAGGTAACATCATCAGACCTAGAAGGGTTTGACAGGAGGAGGAGGAGGAGGAGGAGGAGGAGGAGGAGGAGGAGGAGGAGGAGGAGGAGGAGGAGGACGGTGACTGTGGAGTCCATGATGCTCTCTGAACTTGGTGGTTTTCTTGCAGACGTTTCATGACCCAACTAGGTAACATCATCAGACCTAGAAGGGTTTGACAGGAGGAGGAGGAGGAGGAGGAGGAGGAGGAGGAGGAGGAGGACGGTGACTGTGGAGTCCGTGATGCTCTCTGAGCTTGGTGGTTTTCTTGCAGATGTTTCATTACCCAACTAGATAACATCATCAGTGCCAGCAGGGAATGGGGTATGAGGAAGAGGAGGAGAAGGAGGAGGAGGAGGAGGAGGAGGAGGAGGAGGAGGAGGAGGAGGAGGACAATGATTGTGGAGTCCTAGATGTTCTCTGAGCTTAGTGGTTTTCTTGCAGATATTTCATTACCCAACTACATAACATCATCAGTGCCAGCAGGGAATGGGGTATGAGGAAGAGGAGGAGAAGGAGGAGGAGGAGGAGGAGGAGGAGGAGGAGGAGGAGGACAATGATTGTGGAGTCCTAGATGTTCTCTGAGCTTAGTGGTTTTCTTGCAGATATTTCATTACCCAACTACATAACATCATCAGTGCCAGCAGGGAATGGGGTATGAGGAAGAGGAGGAGGAGGAGGAGGAGGAGGAGGAGGAGGAGGAGAACTGTGCTGTCCTTGGTGCTCTCTGAGCTTGGTAGTTTTTCCCCAATGTTTCATTACCAAACTAAGTAACATTATCAGTGCTAGCTGTGAAGGAAACTGATAATAACAATGAAACATCTGCAACAAAGCCACCAATCCCAGAGAGCACCAAGGATCCCAAAGTACGATCCATTATGGCCTGAGGGTTCCCCTTCCTTTCCTTTAACATCCCAGCTGTCTTTGCAGGTGGTGGCCAGCCCACCCTTTCTGAGGATCTAAAAATGTTTCTGCAAAAATAAAATTTAAGCAATGCAGGGAGCTGTTGGGCTTCGAGCCACCCCAGATATGGGGGGGGGGGGGAGGACGTTAAATCCCTTCCTTGTTCCACCCACTGAGCTTCATCTGCACCCAAAAATTGGCAAAAATTTGGACGTTTGTCTGAAATGATATAGGGTCTCCTGCTTGAGCAGGGCTTGGCCTAGAACAGTGGTTACTAACTGGTGGTCCGTGAAAAGTTTTGGTGGTCTGCAGAAAAAATTATTTGCATTTTTTATATTGCACTAAATCCAGGGGCGTCAAACTCCGTTGCCCCTGGGATGAATGCATGCATTGAACGTTTGTGTTGCTGCAGAGAGTCTCCCCCTTCGGGGTCTTTTTGTGTGGGTCGGAGGGGGGCAGAAATTCTGACTTGGGGTCTGCTTCAGCCTCCTGGTGGGGGGCTTTGGGAGAAGGCTGGAGGGAAGCACTGCTGGTGGCGAAGAGCCGGAGGGCCTCGTTCCAGTGGGACTGAATCATGGCCTGGAACTGGCTGACCATCTCAGCCCGCTGAGCCTCCAGGTGCCGGCACCTGGCCTTGCACTCCCGCAGGTCTCCCCTCTGCTTGGAAAGCCTATGCTCCTAGTCCTCAGTGAGGTGCTTCTGCTGAGCCTCCTTCTCGGTCCGATCCAATTTGAACTGTATTGCCAATTCTTTCTCGTGGTGGCTGCTTAGCTCCAGCAACTGCTTCCTGTTGGGGCCCTAAGGAACCCGCGGGGGGGGGGGGTGGCGAGGAGGGGAGGGGAGGGGAGGGGCAACTAGAGGTTGGTGAGGCACCCCATGAGGTGAGTGGCAAAGAGTTGGCCATGCCCACCCAGTTACACGACCACCTAGCCACACCCAGCCATCCAGTCATTAGGCAAATTGTATTCGTGGTCCACGGGATTTAAAATTATGCATTTAGTGGTCCCTGAGGTCTGAAATGTTGGTGATTCCTGGAATAGAAGACCTTCAAGGTCTCTCCTGACTCCCTTATTCTGTTAGAAGAGGAGTCACAATCACGAAGAGACAAAATACTGGAATTGGAGCATTTCATTTCTCTCTCATCCTTCTCTGGAGGCCGAAAGGAACATGCTGTATCGATTAACCCAAGGTCCAGGTTCAGAAGAGACACTGAATTGTGGCTTAAGAGGAGTGCCCCAAGGCCCTGCCCCTTAGCCACAATTTAACCCACCGCCTGAGCTCAGACAACATGCCACAACTAGCCAAAACATGGCCTGTAGGTTGTGTGAATCAAGAACGCACAAGGCAGAAGAGATGTAGAAAGCCAAACAGCTGCATTCCCTCACAAACATATTTGGAAGTACAGATAGTTAGTCCTCAACCTATGAGGACCATAATGGGGCCTTCCCATTACGGCCGTGTGTCCTCCTAACAGTCTTAAAGCAGGTCAGCAGCTTTTATGCTCTTCTTTGTGACAGTCATTAAATGGAAGCCACGGTCTTTAAGTGGACCAGTGGTTTGTTGTGGATGCGGTTTTGCCGAAATTGGAATAAGTGCCAAGTTTTGGCAAAACTCTCCCCAAAAAAAAACAGTTTCATTACTGCCCAGCAGGCGCCATTGGAGGTGCCACCAGACTCCGACAGCGAGGGGCCCTATGAGTCGGCTCTGGAGGAGGTGGAGGACCCTGGACAGGGTTCCGACTCCGAGAAGGGCACAGAGAGGCTGGTTGGCCACCAGGAAGCACCTGAGCCTTGTAGCAGTGGGGAGGAGACAAGGGAGAGTGAGCCGGAGGCCAGTAGTGAGTTGTTCCTGGATGCAAGCCATCGAAGAGCTACTAGGCATCAGGAACAATTACGCAATCACAGGAGGTGATTGCACTCAGCTGGTGGTCATTAGGCTCCTCTCCAGACTATAAAAAAACTACTTGTGCACATGGCCTTCTTTGCAGAAGTCAAGGCAGGATTGAATGTCGGAGGACAGTACTGTGATCTTGGCAGGCTGGATTGCTGCCAAGCCTTATCTGTGTTTATTGCTGCCTGAGTTTGTCTGAGTTGCTGCCAAGGTCCTTATCTGTTTGTTCTGCTTGGCTTTCAGCCACTGAGGTTTTGGTATCTTGCTATTAAAGTACATTCCAGTTAAGCTTGTCTCGGCATTCGTTACTGGATGGAGGAGGGGGTCAGAACACATTACTATGGGACACTACAAATGTGGCGTGAAGTTCTGTCACAACGGAGGGGATCCAACCATCAGAACTTCAGATCCAAGTCATAAGTTCCTTCTTTCAGGCTCGTTATAACTTTGAATGGAAAGCAAGCGGTTATAAGTTGAGATGTCAGGCCTGCAGCTGGTTTCTTTTGGGATCTTTGGCCTGCCACACTAATAATCTATTCTACATGCTGTTTCATTAGTAGGGAATTGGGAGGGGGAATAGTAAGGAGTAGAATGTGAGGTTGCCAAAATAAAATTGCTTTCTAGAAATCCAAGGTCATCCTTTGTCTCTACATCTCTGCACCTGACCGGAACTGGATGGGTGGAGCTGCCAGCATGGCAGTGGGAGATTGGACCATGGGATGGACTTGTGGGTGTGGGGGCAGGCTCTTGAACTTTCAGCTGGGTGGGGAAAACCTGGAAGCTTTCAGATTCAGGCTTTCCCAGATGTGCCAACATGGCTCTCTTAATAAATTGGAACTTTGAGCAATCCTTTGCCTTGGACTCTGATTTAATTTGGGGTGTTATTTGGAACCTTGATATGAGGACTATCTGTAACCAGATTTTAGCTCCTACACCAGCTGTGTTGGTTTGGCTCTTCACAACAGCTCCAGTTTCTCATGCAGCCTCTTGGGAAAATTAATTGCCCACCCCTCGTCCATCCTAAGCCCCTGAACACTGTTTCTCTTTCTTTAGGACGTCCAAACCAGACTAGAATCAACGCCATCTTTCATATTCAGATACTCCAATTTCATCCCTGCTCTGTTTTCAGACTTTGTTGCATGGAATAGAATACTTTGGGAAAGCAACACTCATTTTACTATCGGCAGTTGAAATCACATCAGCTGCTCTCCGCTGAGCATTTAAATGTGACTTTCCCACAGCAGACTCCAAAGTTCAGGAAGTGTGAAAAAAAATTGATAAGGTCCCAGGGTGGAGGGAGATTTAGGCCTGGATTTGGAGGGGAGGGGGATGCAGGGTTTGAACCTTGGCAACTTTTAAGACTTGTGGATTTGAACTCCCAGAATTCCCTAGGCAGCCATGGGGAATTCTGCCAGCTGGCTCTGGGGAATTCTGGGAGTTGAAGTCCACAAGTGTTAAAGTTGCCAAGATCGGATTGTGCAGTCTTTGTCGCTTCTACACAAAGGATGAGCATTGAGAGAAAAGCAGTAGAGAATATGTCAGAAATAGGTGAAATCGGAGAAGGGAAACAGATTTAGGGAAAAGGGAGGCCCCACTGAAAGATTCTCCCACAGGAATATACATAATATAATAATATTATATACATAATATACATAATATACATACATACATAATTGATGGATGGTGATGAAAGTTTGCACATTTCTCTCTCTCTCTCTTTCCGTTGTCCACATCCCATCCTGGCCAAGGAAGTGTGTTGTTGCTGCTTTTTGTCACCTTAGCATCTGTGGTGATGCCGCAGAGCTGGAAGGCCTAGGAAATTCTTAAGGCCATTTGCACATCTGGAAAACAGCTGCATCGGAGGTATTGAAAGAGGCCAAGGGTGAAAATTTTGGTTCTGCAGAATTCCGTGCAAGTCATTTTTGCTGGCTGGCCTCTGTCCTGAGATTTTCCTTCTGTCTTTTTGTTTTTAATTCCACCTTATTCCAAGGTGGCGCAGTGGTTAGAGTGCAGCACTGCAGGCTACTTCAGCTAACTGCAGTTCTGCAGTTCGGCTGTTCAAATCTCACCGGCTCAGGGTTGACTCAGCCTTCCATCCTTCCGAGGTGGGTAAAATGAGGACCCGGATTGTTGTTGGGGGCAATATGCTGACTCTGTAAACCTCTTAGAGAGGGCTGAAAGCCCTATGAAGCAGTATATAAGTCTAACTGCTATTGCTATTCCACCAACTGGGTTAATTTCTAAAGGCATTCTGTGTTTTGCAGAAAACTCAGCTGGATCCTTTCAGGCCCAGATGTTTAGCACATCAGTGGCTTTACATTACCCAAACTGGACTTTACGTGATATAGGAGGAAGGGTTATGAAACATGCAAGCCTCCTTGAGTTGTTATAAAAATAATGGGGCTGCCCCTGAAAAGCGTTCGGAGACTGCAACTAGTCCAGAACGCAGCCGCGCGAGCGATATTGGGTGTACCAAGATACACCCACATTAAACCTATCCTCCGCGAGCTGCACTGGCTTCCGATTGGTCTCCGGACGCAATTCAAGGTGGTGGTAATTACCTTTAAAGCCCTACATGGCTTAGGACCAGGATACCTGCGAGACCGCCTACTGCCACATACCTCCCAACGGCCAGTGAGATCCCACAGAGTGGGCCTCCTTCAGATGCCGTCAGCCAGACAGTGTCGGCTGGCGGCTCCCCGGAGGAGGGCCTTCTCTGTGGCTGCTCCGACCCTTTGGAATGAGCTACCCCCAGAGATCCAGACCATATCCACTCTCATGGCCTTCCGAAAAGCTGTTAAAACCTGGCTATTCCGGCAGGCCTGGGGCTGTTGACCTCACTGCTGAGGTCCGGCCCCAATCAGATTGGGTGTATGGGTGATGTTTTAAATTGTTTTCCTTTATTTTTTATTAATTACTTTTCTTTTCACTTTGTAAGCCACCTGGAATCCTCCGGGATTGGGTGGCCTATAAATCTACTAACTAACTAACTAACTAACTAACTAACTAACTAACTAACTAACTAACTAACTAACTAACTAACTAATAAAATAAATAAATAAATAAATAAATAAATAAATAAATAAATAAATAAATAAATAAATAAATAAATAAATGATAGATGGATGGATGGATGGATGGATGGATGGATGGATGGATGGATGGATAGATGGATAGATAGATAGATGATAGATAGACACACAGACAGACGATGATAGATAGATAGATAGATAGATAGATAGATAGATAGATAGATAGATAGATAGATAATAAATAAAGGCGGGATAGAAGAAACGAAATAAATATAATGGTCCGAAGCCACAGAAACCAAGATGGGTGCTATCCATTTAAGTGGTGAGCTATCCCAGTTAGAACTTCTGCTTATTCTTTTCCTGAAAATTAATCTCCTGTTTGCTATGTAAAACCTCCTCTTCTTTTTTCCCGAGGAGTCACAAGAAACCTGTGTACGTTTGATTAAGCAGTAAGACTTAAGATTTCTGTAAAGCTTCTTTTGAGTACTTTAAAGCTCCTCCGGTAAATTCATGGACAGATCTATGTTGGTTTTTTTTTTTTTGCAGCTCTATGGACGTGAGTTGCCATTGTATTTTGTATTATGATTCGTTGCACAGTGATCCAGGTCAGCGTTTCTCAACCTTTAAGACGTGCGGACTTCAACTCCCAGAATTCCCTAATCGGCTTGGCTTTGCTGGCTGGGGAATTCTGGGAGTTGAAGTCCACAGGTCTTAAAGTGACCTGAGGTTGAGAAATGCTGGGGGGGGGGGGAAGCATTCATTTCTCAGTTAAACCTATACCTTGATATGTTCTGGTGCGTCGTTTCCCTGCCCCTCCCCTCAAATTCAGGTATGAGTCAATCCAACACTGTTTACTTCAGATCAGCCAAGGTTACCTGGTTACTCCCTAGCCAGACAATATTTGTGACTTTTAAAATAAAAGTACTATTATTTATTGATTGATCAGGTTTTTATTCCTACTATTTTATTCTTTCCCCTCCCTAATTACTTGCCTAGGGATTATTCTTTATACTATTCATGTTGTTTGTATTTGCTGTCATATATTACACCAGTGAGACTAAAACCAATTTCGTTGTATACATGATGCACAATGACAATAAAGGCTATTGTAATATACTATTACTTTAAAGTAACTCAAGATGGTGAACAAACATAACACTCCTCCCTCCTTCTGTTTTCCCCACAACAGCCTTGTGAGGTGGTTGGGCTAAGAAAATGTGACTGGCCCAAAGTCACCCAGCTGGCTTTCGTGCCTAAGGCAGGAGTAGAACTCCCAGTCCCCTGGTAATTGGCCCAAAGTCACCCAGCTGACTTTCATGCTAAGGCAGGACTGGAACTCCTAGTCCCCTGGTAATTGGCCCAAAGTCACCCAGCTGGCTTTCGTGCCTAAGGCAGGACTAGAACTCCCAGTCCCCTAGTAATTGGCCCAAAGTCACCCAGCTGGCTTTCGTGCCTAAGGCAGGACTAGAACTCCCAGTCCCCTGGTAATTGGCCCAACGTCACCCAGCTGGCTTTCGTGCCTAAGGCAGGACTAGAACTCCCAGTCCCCTGGTAATTGGCCCAGAGTTACCCAGCTGGCTTTCGTGCCTAAGGTAGGACTAGAACTCCCAGTCCCCTGGTAATTGGCCCAGAGTCACCCAGCTGGCTTTCGTGCCTAAGGCAGGACTAGAACTCCCAGTCCCCTGGTAATTGGCCCAGAGTTACCCAGCTGGCTTTCATGCCTAAGGCAGGACTAGAACTCCCAGTCCCCTGGTAAGTGGCCCAAAGTCACCCAGCTGACTTTCATGCCTAAGGCAGGACTAGAACTCCCAGTCCCCTGGTAATTGGCCCAAAGTTACCCAGATGGCTTTCATGTCTAAAGCAGGACTGGAACTCCCAGTCCCCTGGTAATTGGCCCAAAGTCACCCAGCTGGCTTTCCTGCATAAGGCAGGACTAGAACTCCCAGTCCCCTGGTAATTGGCCCAGAGTTACCCAGCTGGCTCTCGTGCCTAAGGCGGCATTTAACCTCCTTTGTCCTGGAAGATCTTGGAGATCGCATCCTTCTACACACTTACCTCCAAATAACACATTAGTTACATTAATACTATCTGTACCTACTAACCTCTAAAGTTAACTTCAATTAATCCAAAAGCAAAGGGCATGCTATATAACCAAACCTGGTACTAGCCGCATCATCTGCTGGGCTGCTCAAATGAGGCAACCCTTTAAACGCAGTGTGGTGTGTGAATCCAGCCAATGGGACTCCCCATTACATGTGATTTGTGCTTGGGCTTCGCCGTTGCGCTTGGCATACTTCACGCTAATTAAGGCGGCAATCCTAAATTGCACCAGGGAGTCAGCGCCATTAAACTGGATGGGTTTCCTCTGAGAATACATGCTTAGCTTTGCCATCCGGATTTGCATGCCTCATCGCTTGAAGGCCTGTTAAGGGGATGGGTTTTTATGAAACGCAGACCTGGGCCCAGGCTGGCTCAGGAATTCTGGGAGTTGAAGTTCACAAGTCACAAAGGGGTGGGGGGCATAGTTGCTCCCCTCTAGGTTCTGTGTTCTGACCCCCTCCTCCGTCCAGTAACAAATGCCGAGACAAGCTTAACTGGAATGTACTTTAATTAGCAAAACACCAAAACCCCGGTGGCTGAAATAAACAGATAAGGACCTTGGCAGCAACTCAGACAAACTCAGGCAGCAATAAACACAGATAAGGCTTGGCAGCAATCCAGCCTGCCAAGCTCCCAGTACTGTCCTCCGACAGTCAATCCTGCGTTGACTTCTACAAAGAGGGCCGTGTGCCCAAGTAGCCTTTTTATAGTCTGGAGAGGAGCCTAATGACCACCAGCTGAGTGCAATCACCTCCTGTAATTGCGTAATTGTTCCTGACGCCTAGTAGCTCTTTGATGGCGTGCATCCAGGAACAACTCACTGCTGGCTTCTGGCTCACTCTCCCTTGTCTCCTCCCCACTGGTCCAAGGCTCAGGAGCCACCTGGTGGCCAACCAGTCTCTCTGCGCCCTGCTCAGAGTCGGAACCCTGTCCAGGGTCCTCCACATCCTCCAGAGCCAACTCATAGGGCCCCTCGCTGTCGGAGTCTGGTGGCAGCTCCAACGGCTCCTGCTGGCCACAACAGTTCTGTAAGGTCTCTTCACTACTGCTCTTCCCCATTCCTATCTAGATCCAGTCTGGGGAAAAAAAGCGAAGAAATCACGGAAAGGGTGGCCGATCTTAATGAACGGTTGCTTGTCTTAATCAGCGTGATTGCTTTCCTGCGGCTTTTGGCCTTGGTTTATTTATTTAATGGACTATCTGGGCTGCTGGTTGATAGTTAAGCTCTCGAGTGGCTTAGATCAGTGGTCTCCAACCTTGGCAACTTTAAGACCTGTGGACTTCAACTCCCAGAATTCCTCAGCCAGCTTTGCTGGCTGAGGAACTCTGGGACTTGAAGTCCACAAGTCTTAAAGTTGCCAAGGTTGGAGACCACTGGCTTAGATGGGTCCCTCCGCTGTCCATTTACATACATTTATATGGAGTGATGGGATTCAATTTTTTTTTTTTACTACCGGCTCTATGGGCGTGGCTTTGTGGGCGTGGTGTAGCTCTGTGGGCGTGGCAGGGGAAGGATACTGCAAAATCCCCATTCCCTCCCCATCCCGCTAACCTGCTTTCCAGCTCCCTTCTCCTGTTTAAGTCAACAAAAGAAGATCAGCTGGGAGGCAGCAGGGGCGTGGCCAGCTTATTTACCGAGTCTCCGAACTACTCAAAATTTCCGCCACTGGTTCTCCAGAACCAGTTAGAACTGGCTGAATACCACCTCTGTTTATATGTCTATGTAAGGAACATATACGCATTCCTTACCAGAGTGGCATTAGTGTTTTGACTCACAGGTGACATTGCCTCACCCTCAAAAAAAAAATGCAAAAAAAAAGAGGAAATTTCAGATGTTTATTTCAATGAATAACAGAGTTGGAAGGGACCTTGGAGGCCTTCTAGTCCAACCCTCACCCCAAATACCATTTTGGACAAATGGCTTTCCAATCTCTTCTTTAAAACCTCCAGTGTTGGAGCACTTCTCTGGAGGCAAGCCATTCCACCGATTAATCATTCTCATTGTCACGAAATCTCTCCTTAATGCCATGTTGCTTCTCTCCTTGATTAGTTTCCATCCATTGTTTCTTATCCCGCCTTCTGGTGCTTTGGAAAATACGTTGACCCCCCCCTCCTTTTCTTTGTGGCATGGCCTCAAAGTAGAAGGCTAGGTCTTCTAGTCCGATGACAAGCAGGAGACCCTGTAGCATTTCCGACAGGTAGCTGTCCAGTCTCTTCTTAAAGACCTCCAAGATCTTTATGAAGCACCCACAACTTCTGAAGGCAAACTGGTCCCACTGGTTAATTTTCCTTGCTTACAGACTAGGGGAGACATGATAGCAGTCTTCCAATATCTCAGGGGTTGCCACAAAGAAGAGGGAGTCAAGCTATTCTCCAAGGCACCTGAGGGCAGAACGAGAAGCAATGGGTGGAAACTAATCAAGGAGAGAAGCAACTTAGAACCGAGGAGAAACTTCCTGACAGTTAGAACAATGAATCAGTGGAACAGAAGTTGCCTCCAGAAGTTGTGAATGCCCCAACGCTGGAAGAAGATGTTGGATAGCCCTTTGTCTGGAACGGTATAGGCTTTAGTCCCTAGGCAGGGGGTTGGACTAGAAGACCTCCAAGGTCCCTTCCAACTCTGCTGTTGTATTGTATTAGAGTCAGGAAGTTTCTCCTTAACTCCGGTTTGCTTCTCTCCTTGGTTAGTTTCCATCCATTGCTTCCTGTCCTGCCTTCTGGAGCTTTGGAGAATAGGCTGCCCCTCTTCCTCTTTGTGGCAGCTGCTAAAATATTGAAATATGCTACCATGTCACCCCCAATCCTTCTTTTCACTAGACTAGACATATGGATGCTCATGCGAGTTTTTAAGAGGGATCATGGGTTTAAAATCCAGACATTTGCTCAACCCGGATTCAAATGCATGGAAAACATTTGTTTTAACGAGTTACTGTCTTGAGAAAAATGTACGAATTGGACTCTTTCAATTATTGCAGTTTGTTTTTTTAAAAGGAAACAGAGCCATGGTAATGAAGTACAAGTAGTTCTTGTTTAGTGACCACTGTTGGGACGTTATTTATTTATTTAGGAAACGTGTTTGGCACCCATCTCGTATCCAACAATTCTGGGCGGCTTAGCAACGAAGCCGTCATTAAGTAAAACTGCTTACGATCCGACTTTAGCTTTCCTTTGCTTTACAGAGCTGCAAAAGTCATAAAACGGGGACGTTGGTCGCGAAAGTAGCGTTTCCATCACAATCGTAAATGTGAGCAGTCAGTTAAATGAGGACTCCTTGTTCTCATGTTGGCAAATCATGTTCTACAGATGAACTGGTCTCCATTAACCTGGGTTTAGGACTAAGTGAATCCAATATCCTTGCCAATCCTGGGAGGACCCTCCTGCGTTGGTCTCTGGATGCCCTTGAGATAATCTTGGTTTGTAAATATTTAAGAGGAAAGGAGGGGCAAGTCGGTAATTAGTACCTATTGGGAAGTCGGAAGCCATTCATAAATTTCTTCAGCGTGTCTCTTTTCTTCTTTCCATGCATTTTGTTTGCTTCTGGTTTAATTTCTCTTTTATTCTGTGAAACGATTCTTAATTAATATAAATAGAAAAGAGATCATCCTGGTTTGTTCTGGAGATCTTCTAGCCGATATGGAAGAAATCAGTAGCATAGAGAGAGAATTGCTGTCCCTGAAAGCAAATGCAGAATATCGGGATTAAAGAGTTGGAAGGGACCTGGGAGGTCTTCTAGTCCAGCCCCCTGCTCAAGTGGGAGACCTATACTACACCACACGTGGCTGTGTAGTCTCTTCTCAAAAGCCTCCAGTGATGGAGCACCGACCATCCCTGAAGGCAAGCGGCTCCGTTGGTCAACTGCTCTCACCGCTAGGAAACGACCCCCCAGTTCCACGCTTCCTCCCTCCCTCCTTCCCTTCCCAGCCAGCTAACCACCAGTATAAAAAGTTTCCTGTCCTGTTTCTCCTCTGCCATCAAGGCTTGGAAAAAAAGGCTGCAGGTCCCAGAAGCTCCGCAGGTTTTGAAAAGGAATTTAGAGTCTCTCCGCGGTGGCGCTGAGCTTGTCGATCAGAAAGGTTGGCAGTTCGGCTGTTCGAATCCTTAGTGCCGTTTAACGGAGTGAGCTCCCATGACTTGTCCCAGCTTCTGCCAACCTAGCCGTTCGAAAGCATGTAAAAAATGCAAGTAGAAAAATAGGGACCACCTTTGGTGGGAAGGTAATAGCGTTCCGTGCACCTTCGGTGTTGAGTCATACCAGCCACATGACCACTGAGACGTCTTCGGACAGTGCTGGCTCTTCGGCTTTGAAATGTAGATGAACACCGCCCCCAGAGGTGGGTTCCTACCAGTTCGCACCTATTCGGTAGAACCGGTTCGTCAAATCTACCGAACCGGTTAGAAGAGGTTCCACCAGTGGACCCGGAAAGCAGGCCACACCTACAGAAGAGGTTCTGAAATCTTTTGAAACCCACCACTGGTCCTTGGATAGGATTATTCTACACTATCATGCTCCTATTTATAAAACTCAGTGCCTCTGTGAAAGGTAAGGATGACTACTGCGTTTGTGGTGCAATCAAAACATTGCGTGTGTTGAAGTGGTTTTAATGCAAACCAAAGATGCCTTTTAAAAAACAAGTTTACATCCTATTCTTATGCATGCCAGTGCTGTGTGTGAGGTAATTTAAGGTGGTTCTGACAAGTGTCGTCGGCATTTTCATATCCAGTCACATGGGCGGCAAGCCACTCCCATCCGGTCACATGGGCGGCAAGCCACTCCTACAAAGGAGGCCACACCCACAGAGTAGGTTCGAACAATTTTTGAAACCCACCACTGACCGCCCCCTAGAGTCAGGAACGACTAGCACATATGTGCAAGGGGAACCTTTACCTTTATCTTTAGTCTCTTTCAAAATAAAAGAGATGACGGTAGCTACTTAAAGAGAGAGAAAAAATCAGCAAGTAGAAATATCCATGTGTTGTTGGTGGGGCTATGATTAGGCTGTCTGACCCCCCACATCATCCTTAACTTCCACCACCCCCTATTCAGGAGAGCCAATCCCTCCCTGTCCCCCCCCTCCCAACCGGCACACTTTCTGTCTACAAATGCATCAAGCTCATTATTGCTATTCCCATGGCAACTCATTACGCTGCCCAAGGAGGAGGGCGAAATTACCAAGAGATTTAAAGGAACAAAGTGTTCCACGGCTGAGCCCTCTCCTGCCCACCCACCCACCCATCTGCTTTGCCCAGGAGCTCCCCCAAGCCCTCTATCCCATGGCTCCTCTGCTCTGGATAAGTGAAAAACGTTCCCTGCTCCCGTTCCCTTCCTGAAATCTTCATTCCGTGTTTCTCAACCTTGGCAACTGGAAGATGGGTGAACGTCAACTCTCAGAATTCTGCGGGTTGAAGTCCACCTATCTGCAGCTGCCAAGGTTGAGAAACATTGTCTTAATTGGCGCTTGTTGACTTGGTAGGAATTACAAGTAGTGCTCGACTTTCAACAGTTTCTCTTCTTTCTTTCTTTCTTTCTTTCTTTCTTTCTTTCTTTCTTTCTTTCTTTCTTTCTTTCCCTCTTTCTTTTTCTCCTGTTTCTTTCTTTCTTTTGCTTTCTTTTTTCTTTCTTTCTTTCCCTCTTTCTTTTTCTCCTGTTTCTTTCTTTCCTTCTTTCGCTTTCTTTTTTCTTTCTTTCTTCCCTTCTCCCGTTATCTCCATTTCTCTCTCTCTTTTCTCCTTTCTTCCTTTCCTCTCCTCTTTTTTCTTCTTTTTCTTTCTCTCTCTTGTTCCTTCCTTCCTTCCTTCCTTCCTTTCCTTCTCCCTTTCTCTCCCTTTCTCTCTCTCTTTTTTCCTTTCTTTCTTTCCTTTCCCATCTCCTTCTTTCATCTCTTTTTCTCTCTGTTTCTTTCTTTCTCCCTTTCTCTCTCTTTCTTTTCTCCTTCCTTCCTTCCTTCCTTCCTTCCTTCCTTCCTTCCTTTTCTTTCCTATCTCCTTCTTTCTTCTCTTTCTTTCTCTCTTTCTCTTTCTCTCTCTGTCTTTCTCTCTCTCTCTCTCTCTCCTTCCTTCCTCTTCCATCTGTGCAACCCAGGAACAGGGCCCCCCAAAAGAGAGGGTGGCGCGGGCTTCTCCTAACTTGAATCCAGAACCTGCCTCTTCCCTCCCCTCCCCTGGCAGCCTTGAAATCGGGGTCTCCCTTTCAGCCCAAGAGGTATGGCTGCCAAGCCGAGGCAGAGATGCCAAGGGAGAAAAGAACAGCCTGGCCCGCTCAGCGCTTTGAACGGGGTTGGTGAGCGCCAGCCAGCTCAGGAAGTTTTTGTGGCGTGAAGCAAAACACGGTGAAGTGCTAATTGCTCCGCATTGAGCTTACATGCTCAAAGGATGGCAACCCTCAAGTGGAGAACCCTAGAGTGGAAGGGAGGGAAGGAAGGAAGGAAGTGGGGGAAGGAAGGAAGTGAGGGAAGAAACAAGGAAGGGATGGAAGCAAGGGAGGGAGGAAAGGGAAGGAGGGAGGGATGGAAGGGAGGAAAGGAGGAAAGGAAAGGGGAAATGAAAGGAAGGGAGGGAGGGAAGCAAGGGAGGGAGGAAGGGAGAGAAGGAAGGGAGGGACGGAAGGAAGGGGGAAATGAAAGGAAGGGAGGGAGGGAAGCAAGGGAGGGAGGAAGGGAGAGAAGGAAGGGAGGAAAGGAGGAAAGAACGGGGGAAATGAAAGGAAGGTAGGGAGGGAAGCAAGGGAGGGAGGGAGGGAGGGAGAGAAGGAAGGGAGGGACGGAAGGAAGGGGAAAATGAAGGAAGGGAGGGAGGGAAGCAAGGGAGGGAGGAAGGGAGAGAAGGAAAGGAGGAAAGGACGGGGGAAATGAAAGGAAGGGAGGGAGGGAAGCAAGGGAGGGAGGGAGAGAAGGAAGGAAGTGAGAGAAGGAGGGAAGGGAGGGACAGAAGGAAGGGAGGAAATGAGGAAAGGAAGGAAAAAAGGGGAAGGAAGGAAGGGGAAGGGAGGAAGGTTTGGGAAAGTGTCTTAACTAAAGGTAGTCTTCGAGTTACAAACCACAATTGAGCCCAAAATTAATGTTGCTAAATGAAACACTTGTTCACTGAGTTTTGCTCCATTTGAAGGCTTTTCTGGATATTTCCATGCTTTGGGGGAGGTGCCAATCTTAGCTCAAAGTGCAGCTTGTGCCACCATCCATTCCCATAAAAATAAATAAATTCTGCTGAAATAGAGCAGGCGTGCAAATGGAAGCGGATTCCCCCTAAGAGGGAAGACCAAGCGGATCAGATCGCACCGCAAAACGTCTCTGGAAAGCGAAAGAAATCTGAAGGAGGCCAGAAGGCTCCGGATGGGTCCGTGTGTCTGGCAGCTAAGCTCATTAAAGAGAGTTAGAACGTGTAGAATGGCATCCAACTCTCCTCGACTTTTATTCTGGGCCCTTCCTTTTCCCAATGATTGTTTTCCTTGGGTGGGTTTTCAAATGGTGGGTTTCTGGAGACGAAGCTTCAGTGTGAGCATCGACAATAAATAATTGCGTTTCTTTAAAAGGAAGAAAGAAGGGAAGGGGACAATAGAAGACCCCCGATTGATTTGAAAAAATAAATACCGTATATACTCGAGTATAGGCCGACCCGAATATAAGCCGAGGCACCTAATTTTACCACAAAAAACTGGAAAAGTTATGTGGCTGCTTGCCATAACAAGGAGGAGGTGGGACATCATTGCAGAGCGGCAGGAGGGGGAGGAAGGGGAATCGTAAGACAGCCCTGCATTACATTAGAACGTGAGGAGGGGGGATGGTGCGGTGCGCGCTGCGCGGCAAACTGACACAGAGGGAGGGGAAACTCACATGGGCACTGGGCCATTCACGAGTGTCACCCAGCGGCATGGCCCCGCCCCTTTTTCTCCTCCATTTCGGGCAAATTTTTCACTGACTCGAGTATAAGCCGAGGCGGCTTTTTTCAGCCCAAAAAGTGGGCTGAAAAACTAGGCTTATACTCGAGTATATACAGTAACGCCAGAAAGGATTAGCCAAAAGCCTCACAGACCCACAGTGAACGCCCCTGCTCGCACACACGTCCTGTGTGTGTGCGTGTGCCTCTTACGACAGTAAACAAAAACACACACACAAAAGACCGAGCTAAATGCTGGAGAGAAGTTAAACAGTTCCTTGGTTTGAATGCAGGCAAGTGAATCTAATGGAAAATAATTGCAGGACCCTGTCAGTCTGAACAGAAAAATAAGACCCGATTAAGGTAAACGTCAATTACTTTGTCTGCGAGGAAGCCACCCCCTCCTTCCTCAAATTACTCTCCCAGTCACACTGGGAAAGATGGGGAGGGCAAACCTTGGTATCTGGTTAAACGGAAGGCAATAAAAACCTGAGCATCATTCAGGGTGGATAAAGCATCTGAAAGAATAGCTGCTTCCTTTTTTTTCCTTTTTCACTTTCAAACCTTTATAATTGTTGTCGCTTTCATCTCCCTTTCTTAAGGTTTCTTTAACAGGATTCTTGAAAGGGAAATGGACCGGAACTGTGCACAATGCACTTCTTGCTTCCCTGGTTTTTTGAGAAAAGCACTTCAAGCTTGAGTTCTCTTTTGCTTTTCATCCCTGCATGGCCAAGGTCTTGCTTTCGTGCCCAAGCTGAGTCCGGCAAATTGCAGAGGGCTCGCGAAGGCAACACAACTGTTGTTGAAGTGGTTTGGCGCAGCCAAGATGTGTTTCTGCTAGGTGGAATCCTAAGCAGAAGTCTCAGCAGGCAGGATAACAGGCTAACAGAAGAATGGGAGCTTGGAGGTCTTCTAGCCCAACCCACTGCTCAGGCAGGAAACTCTAAACCCGTGATGGTGAACCTATTGTACGCGTGCCACAAATGGCATGTGGAGCCATTTCTGAGGACATGCGAGGTGTTGCCCTGTCAGCCCAACGCACAAACTGGAAGTTCGGGAACAGACTTCCGGTTTGCTCATTGGGCTGTTTTTCGCCCTCCAGAGGCTTCAGGGAAGCCTCATGAAGCCTCCGGAGAGCGAAAAACGGTCCAACGCGCAACCCGGAAGTCCATTCCCGAACTTCCGGTTTGCATGTTGGGCTGTTTTTTGCCCTCCCCAGGCTCCTAGAAAGCCTCTGGAGCCTGGAGAGGGCGATACACAGACCTACTGGGCCCACCGGAAGTCGGAAAATGGGCCGTTTCCGGCCCATGGGGTGCTTAGATCTGGCCCTCAGGGCTGCCCAGGAAACAACGAAGGACCGGCCCGGAGTGCTTCTGCCAAGGAAGACAGAGCTCAGGAGGGCCGTGCGCAGCCCTCCCAGGTTCCCTTTTCAGCCGGGATGGCCTCCTGCAAGTCACAGTGCTTTGCTAGTGGAAACATGCGTTTTCAGGAAATTTCTCCCTAGTTCTAGGTTCGAGGTTCATTTTATTTATATGCCGCCCTATTCCCTGAGGGACTCAGGGCGGCTCACAAACCCAAAGGGAGGGGGAAGGTAAACACAAAGAAACTACAACAGAAAAGGTACAGGGGAATTTAAAAAACAGCCAACAATCACACGATTCGAAAGGGGAAGGGAACTCATCAACCCCAGGCCTGCCGACACAGCCAGGTTTTAACGGCTTTTCGGAAAGCCTGGAGAGAGGTGAGGGTCCGAATCTCTGCGGGGAGCTCGTTCCAAAGGGCCGGAGCAGCCACAGAGAAGGCCCTCCCCCGGGTAGTAGCCAGATGACATTGGCCAGTAGATGGAACCCGGAGGAGGCCTAATCTGTGGGCTCTAATGGGCCTTTGGGAGGTAATTGGCAGCAGGCGGTCTCTCAAGTACCCAGGTCCAATACCATGAAGGGCTTTATAAGTGATGACTAGCACCTTGAAGCGTATCCGGAGACCAATCGGTAACCAGTGCAGCTCGCGGAGGATAGGTGTAACGTGGGTGCACCGAGGTGCACCCACAATCGCTCACGCGGCTGCATTCTGGATGAGCTGAAGTCTCCGAATGCTCTTCAAGGGCAGCCCCATGTAGAGCGCATTGCAGTAGTCCGGTCTTGAGGTCACGAGGGCATGAGTGACTGTTGCGAGTGCTTCCCGGTTCAGGTAGGGGCGCAACTGGTGCACCAGGCGAACCTGGGCAAACGCCCCCCTGGTCACCGCCGACAAATGATGTTCTAAGGTCAGCTGTGGGTCCAGGAGGACTCCCAAATTGCGAGCCCTGTCTGAGGGGCGTAAAATTTCACATTAATTTGGTTAATGTCTATGGGGATTCTCAGTCATCCAGGTCATGGCTGTCCCAAAGGTGCTTTTCCAAGCGGCTTCTGGTTTGAGCTGAAGAAGCTGCTTGGATGAGAAGTGAAACCTCTTCAGAAGAAAAAGAAAAGCAAGGAAGTCCAGTTGCCTCTGGGAAAAGCACCTGTGGGACTTCCAGGTTGCTTCTTTCCTTGATTAGTGTCCATCCATTGCTTCTTGTTCTGCCTTCAGGGGGGTTGGAGAATAAGTTGACCTCCCCCCTGTTCTGTGTTGCAGCCCCTCAAATATTGGGACACTGCTATCATGTCGCCCCCTTAGTTCTTCTATTCAGTAAAGTAGACATATTCCATTCCATTCCAGCAACGGTTCTTCATATGTTTTAGCCTCCAGTCCCCTAATGATCTTGGTTGCTCTTTTCTGCACTCTTTCTAGAGTCTTGGAAGAAGCTGGGAGGAAAATCTGAACTCTTCCTTACTCCCTCCTGACCTGGATCATAGTGTCTAAGGTTTTGCGGTGTTGCATAAGGTTTCTTGTTCTCTCTATCTTGTAAGATAGTGGAGATAGTGACAGATTTTATTTTCCTGGGCTCCAAGATCACCGCAGATGGGGGACTGCAGCCAAGAAATTAAAAGACGCTTGCTCCTGGGGAAGGAAAGCTATGGCACATCTAGACAGTATACTAAAAAGCAGAGACATCACCCTGCCAACAAAAGTGCGTATAGTCAAGGTTATGGTTTTCCCAGTTGCAATGGAGGGCTGTGAAGGTTGGACCATAAGAAAGGCTGAGCGCCAAAGAATGGAGGCCTTTGAACTCTGGGGCTGGAGAAGACTCCTGTGAGTCCCTGGGACTGCAAAGCGATCCAACTGGTCAGTCCTAGAGGAGATCAACCCTGACTGCTCTTTAGGAGGCCAGATCCTGAAGAGGAAACTCAAAGACTTTGGCCACCTAATGAGAAGGAAGGAAGCCAAAGAATGGAGGCCTTTGAACTCTGGTGCTGGAGAAGATTCCTGCGAGTCCCTTGGATTGCAAAGCAATCCAACCGGTCAGTCCTAGAGGAGATCAACCCTGACTGCTCTTTAGGAGGCCAGATCCTGAAGAGGAAACTCAAAGACTTTGGCCACCTAATGAGAAGGAAGGAAGGCAAAGAATGGAGGCCTTTGAACTCTGGTGCTGGAGAAGACTCCTGTTGAGTCCCTTGGACTGCAAAGCAATCCAACCGGTCAGTCCTAGAGGAGATCAACCCTGACTGCTCTTTAGGAGGCCAGATCCTGAAGAGGAAACTCAAAGACTTTGGCCACCTAATGAGAAGGAAGGAAGCCAAAGAATGGAGGCCTTTGAACTCTGGTGCTGGAGAAGACTCCTGTGAGTCCATGGGACTGCAAAGCAATCCAACCGGTCAGTCCTAGAGGAGATCAACCCTGACTGCTCTTTAGGAGGCCAGATCCTGAAGAGGAAACTCAAAGACTTTGGCCACCTAATGAGAAGGAAGGAAGCCAAAGAATGGAGGCCTTTGAATTCTGGTGCTGGAGAAGATTCCTGCGAGTCCCTTGGATTGCAAGGCCATCCAACCGGTCAGTCCTAGAGGAGATCAACCCTGACTGCTCTTGAGAAGGCCAGATCCTGAAGAGGAAACTCAAGTACTTTGGCCACCTATTGAGAAGGAAGGACTCACTGGAGAAGAGCCTAATGCTGGGAAAGATTGAGATCAAAAGAAGAAGGGGACGACAGAGAATTGTGCTAACTGGATGGAGTCAGCAAAGCAGTAGGCGTGAGCTTCAATGGACTCCAGAGGATGGTAGATGGTAGAGCACAGGAAGGCCTGGAGGAACATTGTCCATAGGGTCGTAATGGGTCAGACATGAGTTCTCAACTAACAACAACAATAAGGTTTTTTGTTCTCTCTATCTTGCAAGAGCCTCGTGGGCTTTGTGGATCAGTGACCCTGCAGGACAGCCTCTGCTAGAGAGCCCGTTTTGATGTACCAGGAGTCTCAGCCCAGCTGCCTCGCAACCTCAGATGTGGGGGAAAAAAGAATAACAAAAGCTGCAATGACACGGTGTCATTATTGGGTATTTTTGTACACAGGAGAGAAAAGGCTGGAAGTCAGTGGACAAAGCAGCAGGCAGAAATCCTGAATTTCTGAGGATTCGGATTATCCAGAGAAGGACTCTAGTTAGTTCTCGTTCAATCGGCAAGCAGCACTAGCTGCGTTCCTCCAACTGTTACATTAATCCTGGGGAATATAACTACTCCAATTCTTGATGGAAACCAGCGGATTTCGCAATGGTGGGTAGAGATTGAACGCAGCGCAACTAGCTTCAGAGTTAAATTATCCCAGGCTTGGCTTCAGAGTGCAACTGTTTATCCCTGTTCGGTTGCAGTTTTGCCATGAGTTCAGTTTTGCGCTGCCGGAGGAAGTCATCTGTGGGTTCCTTGGGCAGCAGAGGTGACTAAAAGCCAGTGCAGGAGCGCATAACACCAGATATGTCTCTGGAAGGACACATCACAAAACTGCCTCTCGTTTATTTTGCCCGGGGGTGGGGGGGTTTCCACTGGAGAAAGTCCCAAAGGTGTGAATTTTTTTTTCCTCCAAAAGGCAACTGGATTTTCTTTGCTTTTTTTCCCCCTTGAAGATCTTTCACTTCTCATCCAAGAGACTTCTTCAGTTGGGAGTGGATAAGCCTCTGAAGGAATTGCTGCTTTTATTTTATTTTTCCCCCCTTTTGAAAATCTTTATAACTGAAGAAGCTTTTTGGGTGAGAAGTGGAACATTTTCCAAGGAAAAAACAAAGAAAGACCAGTTTGCCTTTTGAAGAATCCTTTGCCTTTGGGATAACCCTGACCTGGATGACTGAGACTTTCCAGAGTCACTGGAGGAAGCAATTAGATTGGGAAGATTTAGCAGTGAAAGGAAACTGGACTGCCCAAGGACACAGCGTCTGGACACCATCAAAGCTGACATCAGCCGGAGCATAGAAAAACTCAAAAGAAATAGTGCAAAATCAAAAGATGTGGAGCAGCGGTGGGATTCACATTTTTTTTACTACCGATTCTGTGGGCATGGCTTTGTGGGTGTGCAGGGGAAGGATACTGCAAAATCCCCATACCCTCCGTATCCCACTAACCTGCTTTCTAGCTCCCTTCTCCTGTTCAGAGCAACAAAGGAAGATCAGCTGGGAGGCAGCAGGGGCGTGGCCAGCCTATTTGCTGGTTCTCCGAACTACTCAAAATTTCTGCTACCAGTACTCTACAACCTGTCAGAACTGTCTGAATACTACCTCTGATGTGGAGAGACCCAGCCTGTAGAATTGCCAATAGTTGGACTCGGCTGAATGGATAACATCGTCCTCGTAACTTCAGAGCGAAATTGTTATGCCCCGGTTTGATTGCAGCTTTTCCCTGATCAAAGAGATTCCGGGATTCGTAGTTCAGCACCTCTGAAGGTTGAGAAGGCTAAATCAAGACAGTTATTATTTGAGAAAAAGGCCCTTGAAGGTGTAAGGTAGTTTAGGTTTCACAGGTCATCTGTGGCCAGTATTTAAAATTTAGAGAGCCGGTTTGGTGTGGTGGCGAATGTGCTGGACTTGAACGCAGGAAGCTCTACGTTCTAGTCAGTGGTGGGTTTAAAAAAATTTTCGCACCTACTCTGTGGGTGTGGCCTCCTTTGTGGGAGTGGCTTGCCAGCCATGTGACCTGGTGGGAGTGGCTTGCCGGCCATGTGTTCTCTCTCTCTCTCTCTCTCTCTCTCTCTCTCTCTCTTTCCTTCCTTTTGTCTCTCTGTCCCTTTTTCCTTTTTTTCTTTCATCTATCTCTCACTTTTTCTTTCTTTTTTTCTTTTTTTCTTTATTTCTTTCTTCCTCTCTTTCTCTTTCTCTCTCTGTGTGAGTCTGTGTGTGTGTGTGTGTGTGTGTGTCAGTGGTGGGTTTCAAAAAATTTTGGAACCTCTTCTGTAGGTGTGGCCTGCTTTCCGGGTCCACTGGTGGAACCTCTTCTAACCGGTTCGGTAGATTTGACGAACCGGTTCTACCGAATAGGTGCGAACTAGTAGGAGCCCACCTCTGTTTCTAGTCCTTCCTTAAGCGTGGAAAGCATCTGGGTGATTTGGGGGCAGTTGCTGTCTTCTTGTGGGGAAAACAGGAGAAGGGAGCATTGTGTAAAAGCACCTTGAGTACCGTTAGTCCTCAACTTACAACCATTCATTTACTGACTGTTTGAAGTTTCAACACTGAAAAAAGTGACTTATGTCCATTTTTCACTTACAACTTCCACTTCCACTTCACTTACAACTGTTGCAGCATCCCCATAGTCACACGATCAAAATTTGAACATTAAAGAAGTGGAATTTCTGAGAGACTAAGAGAGAAATGGTGAGAAAAGGAGGAAGGGAAAGAACAGGATTTACTAGTAGAATACAATGGAATGTGTTAATATTGTTAATGCTATGTAGCTAATTATGATGTGGGGGGGAACATATAGTAATATCATTAATTGTGAATAACTAAGTGAAATGCTTATATAAAAATTGATTTGGAGGATATATTTGATTTGATTTTTGATTTGATTTTAACTTTATTTGTATGCCGCCCTTTTCCCTGGGGGGACTCAGGGCGGCTCACAATTCAAGGGGAGGGGAAGTACAAGACAAGTTATACACATAAGACAATACATCGTTAAAAACACCACAGTCGTACTATTCGGGTGGGGTTGAAGTCTTTAGCCCCAGGCCTGTCGGGACAGCCAGGTTTTAAGGGCTACGCGGAAGGTCTGAAGGGTGGTGAGGGTACGAATCTCCACGGGGAGTTCGTTCCAGAGGGTCGGAGCAGCCACAGAGAAGGCCCTCCTCCGGGTAATTGCCAGTCGACATTGACCAGCTGATGGAATTCGGAGGAGGCCTAATCTATGGGATCTTATTGGCCTAGTGGAGGTAATTGGCAGTAGGCGGTCTCTCAAGTACCCAGATCCAATACCATGAATGAATGAATGGACCTATCGCTGGAGATGAAGGTCTTTGGTTTTGTGAATAGGCTGTTTCAATCTTTCTTAATGGGCACAAAATATCTGCTGGGGGTCTATTAAGAAAAAAATGGGTCTGCTTTCTGTCTTTAAGAGCAAGTTCATTTCTCCATATTCTGCCTTTTTTTTAATATTCCCCAAATTATTTCATTCTCTGGCGGAAAGGGGAGGAGGGCAGGCTTCCCACAGACCTCAATTGGAGCCTTGGACCAGCCACTCTCTCTCAGCCCTAGGAAGAAAGCAATAGCAAACTCCTTCTAAACTCCTTGGCAAGAGTTCTTAAGAACTTCCACTGTTGGGGCATTCACAACTTCTGGAAGCAATTTCTATTCCATTGATTAATTGTTCTGTCAGGAAATTTCTCCTCAGTTCTAAGTTGCTTCTCTGCTTGATTAGTTTCCACCCATTGCTACTTGTCCTGCCCTCAGGTGCCTTTGAGAATAGTTTGACTCCCTCTTCTTTGTGGAATCCGTGTTTGGAAGCCGCTCAACCAACCTGAAGCTGCCTTCACTAACATGCTGGCTTCTTTTTTGCCGAAACAATACAATAGCAGAGTTGGAAGGGACCTTGGAGGTCTTCTAGTCCAACCCCCTGCCTAGGCAGGAAACCCTATACCATTTCAGACAAATGGCTATCCAACATCTTCCGGTGTTGGGGCATTCACAACTTCTGGAGGCAATTTCTGTTCCACTGATGAATTGTTCTAACAGTCAGGAAATTTCTCCTCAGTTCTAAGTTGCTTCTCTGCTTGATTAGTTTCCACCCATTGCTTCTTGTCTTGCCCTCAGGTGCCTTGGAGAATAGTTTGACTCCCTCCTCTTTGTGGAATCCATTATTTGGCAGCCGCTCCAACCTGAAGCTGCCGTCCCTAACATGCTGGCTTCTTTTTTGCCGAAACGCCAGGGACGTGGTGCAGGCAACGTGCTTTAAACTGCAGCCAGCCCCCAAACCCTCTCGAAGTTGTGTTTATTAGGCTTGGCGAACCACAGGCGGGAGGAGGGCTGTGAAAACCTACGGAGTGCAGGTGTTATTGAGACGCCCAATTTCCTTGTGGTTGATTGTAGAGCGCTATGTGGCCTGTCCAAGGCGGATGAGCCATTTCTGGATGGCTTCGGAGTTGTTTTCCTCTTTCCCCTCTTTGATTTTTGCGGCATCCGAGGGGGAGGCATTGTTAGGGGAAAAACAACGGCATTTTTGAATTTGAATGGTGAATCATAACTTGATGAGAGCTGTTGCTGAACGCTGGCCTTTCCTCTTATTTTTGTTTTGATGATGCCTTATTTGCATATCGTATGTGGCGGTGGGAACGCTCCTGTGCAATTATGGCACTAATGGGGAGAAGTCAATGGGCTTTGTCCTATTAAACCAGCCAGGCCTTCCCGCCCACAAACAACTTAACCTGCTTCTGAACCTTCAGCCTCATTTGCAGGTGCTAGAAGGTGGCCCCGTTGTCCCCTCGTTAAGGACAATGGCCTTTCAGCCCGTGCAGAGGGCTCTTCTCTCGTGACGGAGGGACGGACACCATTGATTGCTTGCTGACATTCCCGTCCAGTTAGCGAGTCTTTGCAATCAATTGTTTTGCAGCAAAAACTGCCCCCAGGTGAACCCTACATTTTTAAGTGGGATGCTGAAGAAGGAGTCGGATTCTAGCTTAGGTTCTCAGCAGGGATGGGTTTCAAATTTTCTTTTTTACTACCGTTTCAGTCAGAGGTGGGTTCCTACCAGTTCGCACCTATTCGGTAGAACCGGTTCGTCAAATCTACCGAACCGGTTAGAAGAGGTTCTACCAGTGGACCCGGAAAGCAGGCCACACCTACAGAAGAGGTTCCAAAATTTTTTGAAATCCACCAGTGGTCCTTGGATATGATTATTCTACACTATCATGCTCATATTTATAAAACTCAGTGCCTCTGTGAAAGGTAAGGATGACTACTGCGTTTGTGGTGCAATCGGAACATTGCGTGTGTTGAAGTTGTTTTAACGCAAACCACAGATGCCTTTTAAAAAACAAGATTATACCATATTCTTATGCATGCCAGTGCTGCGTGTGAGGTAATTTAAGGTGGTTCTGACAAGTGTCGTCGGCATCTTCATATCCGGTCACATGGGAGGCAAGCCACTCCCATCCGGTCACATGGGTGGCAAGCCACTCCCACAAAGGAGGCCACACCCACAGAGTAGGTTCGAACAATTTTTGAAACCCACCACTGGTTTCAGTGGGTGTGGCTAGATGGGGGCATGCGACTGAGTGGGCGTGGCCAACGTGATGTCACTCACACAAACTCAGTCACATGACTCCCCTCCCCAAGCCAGGCCTACCGAAATGATGGCAAAAAGTTTTGCCTTGGGCTCCAGGCTTGCCGGTAGCTTGCAAACTACCCAGTAAGGAAAAAAAAAACGTTTTTGTTCTCCCCCAGCCCCCAGAAATACTCTGCAAGCTTCCGCAGAGCTGGGGGAAGGCAAAAACGCCCCCGTTTTTGTGAAAAACGGCCCATTTTTTACAAAATCAGGGACATTGTTCCCTTCTGCTCAAGCCTGCAAAGTGCTTCTTTGGGGCTGGGGGAAGGCAAAAATACCTCTGATTTTGCAAAAAAACAGCCCACCTCTGGGACCTCTCTGGGACTAGCATGCACACACCATTAAAAAAGGGAAGTGGTCGTATGTCAAGGACTATTTGTGAACACATTCCATCATGATAGTGTTCTGACTAGGCTTCCCCAGCAGCACGAAGCTGAGTCCTCGTCCTGATAAACCCCTTTTATTTAATTGACAGTTAATTCTTCTCCGGCCAAGTCTTTCTTCTCCCACAGTCTTTCAAGATTGTTCACAATTACCGACCTTTATCAGGCTTGGAGAGCGGCCAGGCCGATATCTTTCAGACGCCGCAATACTTGGCAAGAATGCAGGAGTGAACTAATTGTCTCCTGCAAACTCCACTCCCCTTTCGCTCCTCTTTTTATTTCCTCTGGGAGGGGCCATTCACCGTCCACCTGTTGGCCTTACTCCCAAGTCGACCCCTGTTCTTTAGCTGTTCCCTTTGTCTGTCAACTCTGCACATGTGCACACTGGGAACAGGCTCCAGCTGTTCCTCTGCCTCACTGATGTCTGACTCTGAAGGCAGCTGATAACTGGCATACGGCTCTGGCCCCCTCTATGCCTCCGACACAGAACCCTCATCAGAGCCTTCCCCAGACTCCAGGACTGGCCCATGTTCCTCCCCAACCTCCTCACTGTCCATATATGCTGCCAGCTCCATTGGTGGTCCACAACAGGTAGACACCAGGAAGTATTGCTCGTCTTCTTTCTTATGGGGTCCCTTGCACCTGTCTGCTGGGTCTGCCCCATGAATCCTGGTGGCTTCTATCGAAAGCTTGTTGAGTGCCAGATCGCTTGGCCAAGAACAACAGATGGTCTTAATCCAGGGAAATTTCCAAGGCCCATTAAAGCTGAAGGATTCTTGCCAGGTCTTTATAGGCATGGCATATCCCAGAGACAGCTGTGAATGGTCTATAGAGCTAGGGATGCTACTGCACTTTGGTGCTACCGCAGCCAAAATGTTGAAAAAGATGTGTTGGGTCTTCTGCCTAAATTTTCTCCAAGTGAGTTTGCAGGTTTTTGATCCTGCCATGCTTGTTGTCCCACACCCCAAGCCTGCTCTCCCCGCTCCCCACCCCCATGAAAGTCCAGGAAAAGCGATAGAACAGCAGGGAGCCCGTGAATCTCTTCCAGTTGTGCCACTGAAAAAGCAGAGGCTTAATTTTGCTTTCTTTAGTTATTGAATTGAATTGAATTGAATTTATTATATTTCTATGCCGCCCTTTTCTCAGAAGGGACTCAGGGCGGCTCACAACCCAAGTCAGGGCGGGGGATAGGGGATACAAATAAGGAAAAAAAGACATAGACAAACAATACCACAATTTTAAAAACAACTCAACAGACACACCATTCGAGCGGGGACAGGAACTCATCAGCCCCAGGCCTGTCGGAACAGCCAGGTTTTAAGGGCTTTGCGGAAAGCCTGGAGGGTGGTGAGGGTCCGAATCTCCACAGGGAGCTCGTTCCAGAGGGCCGGAGCAGCCACAGAGAAGGCCCTCCTCCGGGTGGTCGCCAGTCGGCATTGGCCAGTGGATGGAATTCGGAGGAGGCCTAATCTGTGGGATCTAATCGGTCTGTTGGAGGTATTTACTTTAGTTTACTTTAGTTTACTTTACTTTAGTTAAGTTTAGTGTCACTGCACATCGTACAACAAAATTAAATGCCATCTTCAGTGTACATTATAGCTATAAAAATAAAAACACAAAGACACACCCTTCGCGTAGTATATAATTGAAATTGAAAACTCCTGATATTGCAGTAATATTGCACTACACCGTAGAATTCAATATAGTTACTGCTCCGGGGTAGAAGCTTTTTCTCAGCCTATTTGTCCTTGTTTTTATTATCCTGTACCGTCTGCCAGATGGTAATAGTTCAAAAAAAAAATTAAAAAAGGGTGCCCAGGATGAGATGGATCTTTAATAATGTTCTGAACTTTCTTAAGGCAGCGGAAGCTATCAAGCTCTTCCAAAGAGGGGAGAGGGGCAACCAATGATCCTCCGGGCAATGATATTGACCCTCTGGAGTGCTGTCCTATCTGCCACGGTGCAATTGGCAAACCATACACAGCTGCAGTAAATTAAAATACTTTCTATGGTGCAACGGTAACCAGCAGTTTTGCATTCAGTTGTTGTTTCCCGAGTACTTAGTACTTAGTTATACTTAATAAAGGGCCCTCTTCTCTCAGTCAGAGCAAACTTGAGAGACCGCCTGCTGCCAATTACCTCCCAAAGACCCATTAGATCTCACAGGGTCGGCCTCCTCCGGGTTCCGTCTACTAGCCAATGCCATCTGGCTACGACCCGGGGGAGGGCCTTCTCTGTTGCAGCTCCGGCCCTTTGGAACGAACTTCCCGCGGAGATTCGGACCCTCACCTCTCTCCTGGCCTTCCGAAAAGCCGTTAAAACCTGGCTGTGTCGGCAGGCCTGGGGTTGATGAGCTCCCTTCCCCTCTCGACAGGTGTGGTTGTTGGCTATCTTAAATGCTTGTCTTGTATTTGTGTGTTCCCTTTCCCGCTTGAGTTGTTCGCCGCCCTGAGTCCCTTTTGGGAATAGGGCAGCCTATAAATAAAACAAACCTCAAACCTCAAACCTCAAACCTCAAATTCCCCAGAAAACCGTAACCCTGCTGATTTTGTGGGTTTGGCTTGTCTGTGTCATATATAACCTCGCCTATAAAGTAATGTTTCTCAACCTCAGATCTTTAAAACGGGTGGACATCATCCCCCAGAATTCCCCAGCCAGGCATGCTGGCTGAAGAATTCTGGGAGTTGAAGTTCCCGTGACCCGTCAAAACCACGCTTGACTAAGCCGCGCCCGATTAAATCGCGTCGCTGACGTCATCAACAGGGCGACAACAGCCAGCGTGGAGAAAGAAGGGCGCTTTAAATAGCGCTTTGAAAGCAAGCCGATTCAAGTTAAGGTAAGGGTTAGGTTTAGGATTAGGTTAAGGGTTAGGATTAGGATTAGGTTTAGGGTTAGGTTAAGGGTTAGGTTTAGGGTTAAGTTAAGGGTTAGGTTTAGGGTTAGGTTTAGCGTTAGGTTAAGGGTTAGGTTTAGGGTTAGGTTTAGGGTTAGGTTTAGGATTAGGTTTAGGGGGGTTAGGTTTAGGTTTAGGGGTTAACTTTAGGTTTAGGGTTTACAGCGTGCTTCTGTCTCCGCGCTGTTGTTGCCCTGTTGATGACGTCAGCGACGCGGTTTAGTCGGGCGCAGTTTAGTCGGGCGCAGTTTTGTGGTGGAACCAAAGTTCCACCCATTTTAAAGTTGCCAAGGTTGGAGACCCCCTGCTGTAGGAGATCAGGTGTCAGCAGAAGCCAGAGATAGCTTTCGGAAGACGTCACTACAGGTCAAGAGGAAGGACATTTAGGGTGTCTTTGGTGCATCCGGTTTGCCTTAAGAGCACAAAATGCACAGTACATCCAAGAGGTGAGTTGCAGGAAAGTGTTGAGTTTTGGTGCCAGGGTGCGCCCGGGCAGCGATTGTGATGCCAGCTGCCCAAACAACATGTCCAGTGATGGATGGAGCCGAGGCCCAGAACATAACAGGACCCATTGTTCCCTTTGGAATCAGAACGAGAGCTACAAACAGCCTTGTTCCTTCTCCTTCCTTTTTCCTTCAAGCATTGTTCTTTTTCGTGCATTGATTGTTTTGATGTGTGGTTTGCAGTGACCTGAGGTCTTAGGCCAAGATCACGAGTTGCAGAGAGCAGGAAGGAGATCAGTAGATCTTTCTATTTTCTTCAGCCCTGTGCTTGTTCATCTTCTGCCCGGCATTAAGCCAGCAGATATATAAGGAGAAGGGGGGGGGGGAAACTTCTCCATTCTTGGAAAAACTAATCAAGGGGAGAAGCAACCTAGAACTAAGGAGAAGTTTCCTAACAGTGAGGACAATTAACCAGTGGAACAGCTTGCATTCAAAAGTTGTGGGTGCTTTACAGGGGTGGGTTCCTGCCAGTTCTAAACTCTTCTGTAGAAGAGGTTCCACAAATCTACAGTGCCGTTTAGAACCGGTTCCAGCTCCCTCCCTCCGCCCATCCGCACATCATCAAGATGAAGAGTGAGAGGAGGAATTCTGGGAGTTGAAGTCCATCAGTCTTAAAGCTGTCAAGTTTGAACACCCCTGGGTTTTTTTCTAAAGGGTTAGGGGTGCAAGGGTCTTGTAACTTGACAGCTTTAAGACTTGCGTGCTTCAGATGCCAGAGTTTCTGAACCAACATTTTGGTTGCTAAGCAAGAGCGTTGTTAAGTGGGTTTCACCACATTTTACAAGTTGGTCACGCCCACACAGTCACATGGCTGGCAAGCTACTCCCACCCGGTCACATGGCTGGCAAGCCACTCCCACCCAGTCACATGGCTGGCAAGCCACTCCCACAAAGCAGGCCACACCTACAGAACCCACCACTGTTGGTTTATAACTGGAAGTTTTTAAAAAGAGATTCGACAACCATTTGTCTGAACGGTATATGGCAGTGGTGTCAAATTCAAGGGTCGGGGCCGGCCCACTGGGTTTTTAGAGCTGGCCCACAGGGATGCCCTGCAAATAGTGAAGGAGCAGCCCACGATGTCGAGCTGGCCACCCCCACCCTGGCCCCACCAGATCAAGTACAACCCTGATGCGGCCCTCAATGAAATTGAGTTTGACACTCCTGGTATAGGGTCTTCTGCCTAAGCAAGGGGTTGGACTAGAAGACCTCCAAGGTCCCTTCCAACACTGTTAGTCTATTTTCTTTTTCCTATCGTGGGTGCTTCATCCCTGGAAGCTATTAAGAAGAAACTGGACAGCCATTTGTCTGGAATGATATATAGGGCCTCCTGCTTGAGCAGAGGGTTGGACTAGAAGACCTCCAAGGTCCCTTCCAGCTCTGTTATTCTGACTCTGGGGGTGAGCCTTGCAGACAACCTTCCCTCCGTCTTACATCGAAAGCAGGAGGTGGTTTATGTTGTGACAGGCTGAATGGTAAAGACTTCGAACTGTGCAGGGTTGACACCGAGTTTGCGTCTTTCCTTCATTTCTGCTTTTTTGTTCTGTTTAGCATAAACTCCCGGGTGCCGTTCCTACTTGATACGACCCAAGAGGGAAAGAAAACAAATATTAAGTGGCAGATGCCCTTGCCTGGAAGGAACTGTTTACCCATCAGCCTATTCCTCTGCCTAACTCCCGACGGGATTCATTGTCTTGGATGACGTTTTAACCGTTGCTTTGCTAAATTACTGGGGTTGTTTTCATATCTGTTGAAAACCGCCGGAATTCCTTTGGGATCACGGCAGTGTACACAACAAATGAATAATTGCTTTATTATTATTTTGTTTTTTAAAAGCGGGTTAAAGCCTTGATAGGCTCTTCCCTCCCAGCTCAGACCAGGTAACTTTGTCCATTTCTGTGAGATGGCACAAGATTATCTCTAGGGTCTCATTTCGGGGTGGGGAGTGGTGGTGGTGGGTTTCAGGCGTATCTGTTGGTCTCATACCTCTAATTGAACACCTCTAATTACCATATTTTTCCAACTATAAGACGCTCCTAGTTTTTGGAGAAGAAAACAAGAAAAAAACAATCTGCCTCTGTCTCCCAGCAAATTGCCTCCTTGCAGCAAACAGCCTGCTCAGCTTCGCACAGTCGGATTTAACACGAACAGCTGATGGGCGGTTGGATCAGCCTCCCGGAATACTGCCGATACAGCTGTTCCAGGCTGCAGGGATCGCCACCGCCACCTCTGCGCACCCCATTTTCAGCCTCCACGTGCCCCATTTTCAGCCCATTCCACGGACTCTGCTGGCTAGGGGAATTCTGGGTTCCAACACAAATGCGCGAACGACAAAAGCGCGCCTTACTAAACCGCGGTGACAAAACCGCGCCGACAAAACCGCGCCGATGAATGAGCGTTGAAGCACGCCGACAACAGCACGCCGACAGAAGCGCGCTGTAACCTAACCCTAAAAATAACCCTAAACCTAACCCTAAACCTAACCCTAAACCTAACCCTAAACCTAAACCTAAACCTAAACCTTACCTTAACTTAAATCGCGCTTCTGTCGGCGCACTGTTGTCGACGCGCTGTTGTTGGCGCGCTTTTGACATCGCGGTTTTAGCACCGCGGTTTTGTCGGCGTGCTTTTGACGTTCGCGCTTTTGTCGGATCACGGAATTCTGGGAGTTGAAATCCACCCATCTTAAAGTTGCAGAACACTGATCTAGAACAAGATTTTTCACTGGATTTTATTGGGCTTCCTCCCTTTCTAGACCCGGGAACGGAATCCGGGATCCTGAAAGCCAACGTTGCGATGGGAGGAATGTGACCCTTGTCAACTCTGGAAGGGAAGAATGCATTAAGCAGCCAGTGGAAGGACTGAGCTGAATAGGGCGCCTGAAGAAGGAGAGGGGTGGGTGGCAGGACGAGGGGGTGGGGGTGGGGAAGGATATTTTCAAAGCTCAGCTCCTTCTCATTGGCTGCCGTTGAATTATGGCCGTCCGCCAAGGACATTGCTCTGTCCCCTGTCCGTTTGGGCGCACTCCCTCCCAGTGGCAGCCTCGTTTTCCCCATCAATCAGCTTCTGGAGATTGCTGTAGAGATTCTTGGATTGGGAGAAATCCATGGAGACAAGAGCAACAGAGCAGGCGATTCTCTGCCTTGGCAAAAGGGCTAAGAACAGGCGTGTTCCTTCATTTGCCAGAAAGCAGCCCCGTGGATACCTTGGGGGTGCTTGCGGGTGGCTACGGATGGAGAGAAGAGGAGGGGTCTTTTTTTTTAATCCCTTCCCACTCAGTAGAGTCATATTAAAGCAGGGGCAAGGGAACTATGGCCCTTTTATGACTTGTGGACTCCAACTCCCAGAATTCCTGAGCAGAGGTCCACAAGTCATAAAAGGGGGCCTTATTTCCCCCACCTCTGTATTAAAGGGTTGGGAAGAATCCCAGAAGGTATGTATTCAAGGTGAGTGTTTCTTCTGGACTTCAACTCCCAGAATTCCCTAGCTGCCATGGAAGATTCCATGCTGGCTGTGGCATCCTGGGAGTTGAAGTCTACGCATCTTCAGGTTGCGAAGGCTGAGAAACACTGCCCTAGGCCATCTTTTTGTGAAAGGGCAGAAAATATCCCTTGCTCGGAATATTTTTATTCACTCTTATTCACATTTGGCTTGTTTTCCTTATGGATAACAGTCCTTAGTCTGACTTCTGTTTATCTCGCTTTTATTAGCTTGTAAGTAACTCCCAGGTGGCAAATGTACTTAGTACACCTTCCTCCTCCTATTTCCCTCACATTAACAACAACTCTGTGAGGTGGGTTAGGTTGAGGGAGAGGGGATAGGCTAAAGTCACCTAGCTGGCTTTCATTCCTAAAGTGAATCTAGAACTCACCATCTCCTAGTGACTGGCCCAAAGTCACCCAGTTGGCTTTCCTGCCTAAAGCAGAACTAGAACTCCCAGTCTCCTGGGGATTGGCCCAAAGTCACCTAATTAGTTTTCTTGTCTAAGCTGGGACTAGAATTCCCAGTCTCCTGGTGATTGGCCCAAAGTCACCTAATTAGCTTTCTTGTCTAAGATGGGACTAGAACTCCCAGTCTCCTGGTGATGGGCCCAAAGTCACCCAATTAGTTTTCTTGTCTAAGCAGGGACTAGAACTCCCAGTCTCCTGGTGATTCGCCCAAAGTCACCTAATTAGCTTTCTTGTCTAAGCAGGGACTAGAACTCCCAGTCTCCTGGTGATTGGCCCAAAGTCACCTAATTAGCTTTCTTGTCTAAGCTGGGACTAGAACTCCCAGTCTCCTGGTGATGGGCCCAAAGTAACCCAATTAGCTTTCTTGTCTAAGATGAAACTCCCCATCTCCTGGTAATTGGCCCGAGTCACCAAATTAGCTTTCTTGTCTAAGGTGGGACTAGAATTCCCAGTCTCCTGATTTTTAGCCTGACGCCTTAACCATTAGATTAAATTGGTTTACCAAGAATAAAAAATAAACATCTGCTGGAATGGTTTACAGTCTAATAAAAATCCACAGCGCTCCTTTCCTCAGACTAACGCCCTAAAAATTCACAACCCAAGAAGGGAAATAAGACGAGGAGAACAAAGGAAAAACAACAACGGCTTTTTGTGAGAAATAAAAAAAAATTGCAGCCTGTCAAAATCGTGTTAAACTTATTCAGGATGAATAAACAAACTTTATTTCTTAAAAAAACAACATTCACATTGATAGGCTTGTTATTTTTTCCTTCTTCAGCTTTTGGCAAGGAAAAAAGGAGGCATTATTTGAACTGAATTTCCGTCTAAAGAAGCTGTATTGGTTGGTATCTTGCTAAGTTCTTAGATATAAGTGAAGAAGAAATAGCAAAGATATCTGTTTGTGCAACTGATGGACTTTTGTGCTTTTTGCTTCAATATGGATAAAAAAAACCTTCTCGTTAATTTTGCAACCCTCCTGTTGTTGAACGTTCTCTAAAAGGGAAGTTTTACCTCTGTTGAGAAATAGCTTTTTTAAAGAACAGGTGGTCCTCGATTTATAACCATTCGATTAGTGACTGTTCAAAGTTGCAACTCAAAAAAAATAATAGTTATGAGTAAAATAAGAGGGTTAAGAAGGGTGAAATCCAAATGAAATAACAATAGAAGGGGAAATAATATAAGGTGAGCGGTATCGATTGATAATTGCTATTAGAAAGAACAGGAAGTTCCTGTTCGTATTGTATTGTGTAAATGTGGTGTACGTCTAGGTTCTGTGTGTGTGTGTATTTTACATGTTTGTTAATTAAAAATGAAAAAAATATTTTATTAAAAAACAAAGTTACAACAGCCCTAAAAAGAGTGACTTCTGATCGGTGGCGGGTTTCCATTTTTTTTTTTACTACCAGTTCGCATGAGCAGAAGTGAGTAGGCGGAGCCTCCTCCTCCTGCTGCTACCGGTTCGTCCAATCCGGGCCGAACCGGGAGCAACCCACCTCTGCTTGTGACCGTTTTTCACACTTACGACTGTTGCCGGCTCTCCACAGTCACGTAATCGAAATGTAAACATTTCACAACTGACTCGTGATGGTCGCAGTGTCCCAGGGTCTTGTGGTCCCTTTTGGCGACCTTCTGACTACCAGATTCACTTAACAACCGTGTGACTGATGTAACAACTGCCGTGATTCACTTAACAACTGTGGGAAGAACGGTTCTAAAATGGAGCCAAATTCACTTAGTAGAAATGACAGGCTCAACGGCGGTTGTAAGTCAAGGACTATCGGTATTTTCATCTTTAGGTGTGGAAACAATAAAAAAATAATAAGTGTAGCTTTTGATGGAAAAAAAAGAGCTATGCAATCTGCACGCTTTCCTGCCTTCTGCCCTTCTCTCCTACCAAATCCATCCCTGCTGTTTTTAATTTCTGGCTCCGCTTTTCCGATTTATTCTCCCGTCATGCCATTAAGTGGACAAAAGCCCAGTGTATTTCCCACGTGCCTAAGTTGGGTTATCTTGTGGCTTGACATTTGGTTGGCCGAGGATGGTGACCCCCAGGGAATGAAAGAATATTCCTTTCTTTCTTCCTCTTTTTTAACAAGGACGTTTCCGCCTCATTGCTCGTCGGCCATTCTTTTCACTCTTCAGGAGGTCCGGCAAGTAGCCGCATTGAACGCAGCCGCAGGCTAGCCTTCTCCGCTGGCGTAGCTCAGCCAGAACCGTCGTGAATGAATTGTTGCCCTGCTGTTGCGGAATGGAGCGCGCGTTGATCAAGACCGCTTAAAATCAGCCTGAGAAATTTGACAGATTTATTAGTTCAGGTAATGGAGCTGTATTGGCCGGATGCTTCCACTGTGCAGTGAGGTTCATGCAGCAAGAACTCAGCACTCCTCTGCTCCCGCCTGGGATTATTCCAGAGGCAGAGATAATATAGACCTGTGATGGTACGTGTGCCAGAGGTGGCACGCAGAGCCCTCCCTGTGGACATGTACCCATTGCCAGCTGCTCTTCTGGTTTCTGGCCTGCATATTCAGCCTGAGTCACAGAACCAGCAGTGACCCAGGCTGGCCACGCCCCTGAACCGGTTCCCTCTGACATTGCTGGCATGTTTCTGCGCGGGTGGAGAACAAATGACAGTCAACTGCACATGCGTAAGCAACGCGCGGCGGGAAAGCGCCCATGGAAGTGAACCGGTACCAACTGGTACAGGAACCCACTCCTGACGCACATGTGTGCTGGCTAGCTGGTCTTCGCGAGTGTCAGAGTGCCAGGAAATGGCCTGGAAAATGGCCAAAAATCAGGCTGTTTTTCCAGCTGTTTTTTGGACTGTTTTGGGGTTGAAACCAGCAGAACAGTGACATGAAAATGGCAAGCGCGCACTGGCCAGCTGGTCTTTGGGTTTCCGGTGCTCAGACATGTGCATGCACTAAGCCTAGTTTAGTGCGGACGGGCGGGGGAGCAAGCGAGTGAGCTGCGATGGGACGGCAAAAGTGATATCGAGCGACAGGGCCAGTGCCGGCATTCCTGGAAGTTACTTACTTCCAGGTCCACTGACCCCAACCGGTTCGCAAGGACTGGTGCGAACCGGTAGAAACCCACCACTGATGCAAGCACATGTACGTGCGTTCTTGTTTGGGTACTCGGTGCCGAAAAGATTCACCTTCACTGATATAGACATATTACTTGGACAGAGCTACTCGTCCCCCCTACCAACCCCATGCTCTTCGGTCCTCTTTTTTTTTTTTTTTTGCTGACACAAAAAATTAGCATATTTCTCCAAGAGCCACAATCTTTTGGGCATTTTTTCTCCTCTGCAGTTGCCTTAAAAATGGATGTGCGCTCCTTACCCGAGCTGGCCCCGAGCTCTTGGAGGCAGAGCAGAGGGGAACAGTACTCATGAATAATAATCGTACTGTCTCTTGCCTCTCTCCTGGGTCTGCTATTTGGGGCAAAGTTGCTGGGGGAAAAAAGAAGGGAGACTCTGTAGAGGAGGCCTCATGTCAAACCTATTAGTCACTGGCTGGCATTTACGGAAAGTTGGTTGGTCCAGATTGGGCAACCGGACACTGAATATCATTGTCTGAAACTGGTGCCCAGTTTTGTGGCAGTCAAAAGAGAGTCAAGTCTTGGTGGAACTGGTCTTTGGCTTGGATTTGTTGCCATCACTTCCAGTCAGGGGTGGGTTACTGTCACTTTTACTACCGGTTTGCAACACGCCAGACACATCTGCAGAACTATTTAAAGTGAACTGCTCACCCGCAGTCACTAAAAAGCAAAATGGCGGTGGCCCAGCGGCGGCAAGGGAACCGGTTCGAGGGCGTGGCAGGCCTGGTTCGCTTCCGGTTCTGCAACCCAGGTCTGAATTCCACTACTGGTTCGGCCGAACTGGGCCAAACCGGGAGCAACCCACCTCTGCTTCCAGTGCTCTAGAATAGGGGTCTCCAACCTTGGCAACTTTAAGCTTGGCAGACTTCAACTCCCAGAATTCCCCAGTCAGCTTTCCCCAGCCAACTTTAAGCCTAGAGGACTTCAACTCCCAGAATTCCCCAGTCAGTTTTCTCCAGCCAACTTTAAACCTAGAGGATTTCAACTCCCAGAATTCCCCAGCCAGCTTTCCCCGGCCAACTTTAAGCCTGGAGGACTTCAACTCCCAGAATTCCCCAGTCAGCTTTCCCAGCCAACTTTAAGCCTGGAGGACTTCAACTCCCATAATTCCCCAGCCAGCTTTCTCCAGCCAACTTTAAGCCTGAAGGACTTCAACTCCCAGAATTCCCCAGTCAGCTTTCCCCAGCCAACTTTAAGCCCGGAGGACTTCAACTTGCAGATAGCTGGACATTTGCATCCTTTTGGAGTGTGGATTTAGAGGATCTATCAAGTGTTTCAACAACCCTCTAAAAGGATGCAAATGTCCAGCTGTCTGCAAGGAATATAAATCCTTCCATTGCTCACCATCCAGTCAGAGCTAAAGAAGGGAATGAGAAGGGAAACATCTTCAAAGAAAAACCACAGAGATACCTTTTCACCTCTTCCTTCCACCCTTCCATCCACCCACTACTTTTCATTCTCTCTTTTTGTTTCGTTTCTTCATTAAAAGATAATGGTGCCTTTTTCTCAGGTGAGGCATGAGATGTTCAACAGAGCTTCACCTTTCTATAAACCTCTATGCCGATGACTTAGTATTTGTTCTAGAGGACCCATTAGAATCCAGCTTGAAATTAATTCAAAAATTAGAAGAATATGGCAAAGTGGCAGGACTAAAGATCAATAAAGACAAAACAAAAATGATAACCAAGAACATGACAAAAAAGCAAGAAGAGGAAATGGAAGTAGCAACAAGAATGCAAATAACTAAGAAAGTGAAATACTTGGGGATCTGGGTGTCGGCAAAATGTTCCACAATTAAAGACGATCATCATAATAAATTAGTGATACAAATAAAGAAAAATTCAGAAAATTTGAAAAATATTCAGTTATCACTCATGGGACGTATAGCAACAATTAAAATGAATATCTTACCAAGAATCCTATTCCTGTTGCAAGCTGCACCTATTCATCCAGCTAAAAAATTATTTCTATAAATCTCTTTTAGGCATGTGGGATTGTGTCCACGTACAGGGAGTCGTCGCCGTACAACTATTTGTTTAGCCACTGTTCAAAGTCATGATGGTGCTTAGGGGCAGTCCTCACACTTACAACCATCACTGTCCCCATGGTTCATCTGATTAAAATATGGCAACTGGCAAATATTTATTATGGTCGCAGCATTCCAGGGTCATTTGGGACTTTTCCAGCTGGCTTCCAAACAGCAAAGTTCAAAGGGGGAACTGGATTCGCTTACTGAGTATATGATTCACTTAATGACTGCAATGATTCGCTTAACAAACCTGGCAAAAAAAAGGCCCTGAATTGAACACCTCTCACTTGACAATCGGCTCATTTTAGCGATGGGAGTTTGAGTCCCAAATTATGATTGTTAAGCAGAGAGTGGAAAGATTGTAAGATGGGAAGCGACAGAAACGCAAGAAGATGGTCAAAAGCATTTTTTTTTTCATATCCCCAGAAACTAGATCCAGAAATAACAGGTGTAAGTTTGCAGCGAACTGAATTTCTTTCAAATCTCTGGGGGGAAAAAAACTTCCTGGCACCTGCGATCTCATTCAAGGCAGAATGGTCTTAGCGGCGCTATCTCTGGCAGCCTCTTCTCACAGAGGGTTTAATTGGTTTTCCTACACGTTGCAAAGGATTGGTTTAGATAATCTTGGGATCCCTTCCAACTCTATAATTCTGTGAAAAATCAAAGGAATTCGGTATGCTCAGACTTGAGAAGAAAAGAGCCCTGGAGGGAAAGGGGGGGGGGAAATATGGTAATGAAACCTTATAAAAAGATATCAGATTAAAAGAAAAAGGTAAGATCTGTTCCACATCATTTCAAAGCGTGGGCTGTAACACGACGGGCTCCAACCTTTACAGTTTGGCAGCCCGGTGTGTGTGTGTGTCAGTGGTGGGATTAAAATTATTTTATTACCGGTTCTGTGGGAGTGGCTTTGTGGGCGTGGTGTGGCTTTGTGGGTGTGGCTGGGGAAGGACACTGCAAAATCCCCATTCCCTCCCCACCCCACTAATCTGCTTTCCAGCTCCGTTCTCCTGTTCAGGGCAACAAAAAAAAGACCGGCTGGGAGGCAGCAGGGGCGTGGCCAGCCTATTTGCCGGTTCTTGGAACTACTCAAAATTTCTGCTACCAGTTCTCCAGAACCTGTCAGAACTGGTTGAATATCACCTCTGGTGTGTGTGTGAGAGAGAGAGAGAGAGAGAGACAGACAGACAGACAGACAGATCCTTGCGAACCTCCACTCGAGCAAGCGAGTGGAGTTTCTCTCTCGTGCTCATCCGCCACTCGTGCAAGTGGCGCTTCCGGCCCATGTTCTCGCCCATTTCTTCCATGACCCAGTTTTGAACAGGCCGTGGTCCAGTAATGGGTTGCGGCCCAAAGAGTTAGGGACCCTGTGCTATAATATACAGATAGTCCTTGATTTATGATCAGACTTGAGACCAGAATTTTAGTTGTTAAGCAAGGTGGTTGTTTAATGTTTATAATCTTTTTTGTTGTTGTTGCGGTTGTTAAATCACTAAACCTCACCCAAGTTAGTACAGGTAGTCCTCGACTTTCGACCATGGTGGAGCCCAACATTTGTGTTGCCAAGTGAGACATTTGTTAAGGGAGTTTTGACCCCCTATTGTATGACCTTCCTTGTCACAATTGTTAAGTGAATCCAGCTTCCCCGCCGTTTATCGGAAGGTTGCCAAAGGTGATCACACGACCCCGGTCGTAAGTAGGAGTCAGTTGCTAAGCACTTGAATTTTGATCCTGTGAACATGAGGATGATGCAACAGTTGGAGGTGTGAAAAACGGTCGTAAGTCACTTTTTTAGTGCCGTTGAAACTTTGAATGGTCACTAAATGAACCGTCGTAAGTTGGGAGCTGCCTGTACTTTTCTGGCAAGGGGTGCATCGTCCACCTGCTGCCCATCTGAAGGGTGGAGAGGTGGGAGAGCAGCGCGGCTACCATCACGTGGCATCCTGGAATTGCTGGAGACGACAAAAATTTACACCCTCATAATCTGGGGCCACAGTTAGAGTGGTGCGGTGGCCTAGAGGTGGTGCTCTCGCCTCATAATCAGGAGACTGTGAGTTCGATCCTAGGTAGAGGCAGATATTACTCTCTCTGGGCACCATGAGAATATATCTGCCGAATAAAACTCCATCCTGGTGACAGGAAAAGCATCTGGCCATTAAAACACTCTGCTAGCTCCATTCAGCTGCCCAGACTCCACCCTGCAAGGGATTAAGGAGTCGTTAAATAATGATGATGATGATAATGTGGGCTATGATTGAGGAGAGACGCAGGCCTTTTCTGGAGACATTTCCCATGTTTACCTGTGTCCTCTCTTGTCCTTGCACCTGTGTGAGATGCTTGCGAGGCATTTGTTCATCTCTCTGCTCGTCCCTGCATTCGCAAAGTGGAGGTTGCAACGCCAGCATCGGAATCGGGTGCCCTTAAGGTGTTCTGGGGCAGCTTCAATGGTTTGTCTTCCGGGGTAGCCAGGTGGTGATGGGTACGGATGCTTTTTAGACTTTTAATTCTGCGGTTGAACAGCGCGGTGATGTGTTACGGGGGTGAAACGGGGGAGGAATAATCGAGAGCGTGTAATCATTTTAAAGTGAGGAACTTTGCCACTCCGATGCATAATTTATGCAACCTGCAAAAAAAAAAAAAAAAAGATGAGTCCTTCTGAATGACAAGAGGGGATTATCTTCAGGCGAAAATTTCTCTGCGGGGTTTTGAGATGCCGGATAAACACTTTTTTTTGGGGGGGGGGCTGCCTTCACACAAAAAGGCCAAAGTTCACACCCCTTGGCTTGGAATGGGCTTGCTGACCCTCTCTCTCCAATTTTTACATAAAGTTTGTTTTTATTTTTTTTCCTTTCAAACACATTCACCAATATACATTCTTCTAAGTACTATTGGCATTTATCTATTAACTATTAACATTTAACCCTATCTTCTTACAAATATAGAAAACACTTTCGTCTTTCTTCCTCTCCTTCTTGTTTTCTTCTTTCCCCCACTCCTCCTCTTTTCTCCTCCTCCTTCTTACTCTCTCTCCTACTTCCCCTCCCTTAGCAATAGCAATAGCAATAGCAGTTAGACTTATATACCGCTTCATAGGGCTTTCAGCCCTCTCTAAGCGGTTTACACAGTCAGCATATTGCCCCCAACAACAATCCGGGTCCTCATTTTACCCACCTCGGAAGGATGGAAGGCTGAGTCAACCTTGAGCCGGTGAGATTTGAACAGCCGAACTGCAGAACTGCAGTCAGCTGAAGTAGCCCGCAGTCCTGCACTCTAACCACTGCGCCACCTCGGCTCTTACTTCCTCTGCTTTCTCCTTTCTTCTTTTCCCTCCTCATCCTCCCTCCTTTCCCTCCCTCTGCAGAATGTAGAATAGAGTAGACTAGAATAGAATAGAACAGAACAGGACAGAATTGAATAGGATAGGATAGGATAGATATTATTGCATTCTATTAATTTTTAATTAACACAAACCCTCTCCCCATTTCAAAATGCACTGAGTGGAAAAGCGATGCAGTTAAGGCTGCAGACAAGTCGCAAGTTTAAAGCTCAGTTTGCGTCCGGGTTTGTGTTGCGCAGGGTTGCGTACAGTGGCTCTTGGCGTTTAGCATGGATAATACCAGTGAACCTTGGAATCACGCTAAGCCTGTTAGCATGGAAGGTTTCCCACCATTTAGCCTTTACTTAACACGGCTGAAGCATGCTGCGGGAAGAACACGGTTCTAACACTGACCCGGGGCCCTTTTGTCTCTGTGCTGTTTATAAAAAGGGTTTAATATTTTGTGTTGTTGTCCTACAGGCAGGGAGAGGGGATTGTTAAGAGGTATAAATAAGTACCTGTACGGCAGGACTGGGTTCACGGAAGCGCTGTGCATTTTGCTAAGCGCTGTGCATTTTGCCAACATTGAGACCATGCAACCTGCTATTTCTTTATGCCTTGTAATCCACGCACCTGGGATGAAGCTGTTCCTATTAGGAATTCTCCTGTCATGCCCTCCTCTTTTCACGTTTTACTGTACCGGTTTTTGTGTTACTCCGATGTCCTCTTGTTTATCCCTCTGTGGAATAATAGCTGACTTGTGAGGATGGGAAGGACGATTAGTTAAGCTTCAAAGGAAGAGAAGGAGATCGCCCGGCCGGCCTTCCCTCCGGCTCTTAGCTGCTTGGCAAGGCTATCCACCCGCTGACCACCGACCATTATCATTCAGATTATAGACTGCATAAACCAGTTAGGCAGATGAATCGTTCTGTCTAGATGGCCTCCCATAAGACAAGCCAAAATTATAATAAGGGATCCTTGGTGCTCTCTAAGCCGGGTTGTTTTCTTGCAGACTTTTCATTACACAAAGTAGGAAACATCATCGGTGCTAATCACAGCACTAACATCAAGGAGCCCTCGTAACCCTGAGCTATAAATATTCTCCTTTATTGGGACAAAATTATAATAAACAACACACAGAGACACACAAACACATCCCAATAGTGAGGCTAAGCCAACCGTATTTGGGCAAAAACGAAGATTACTGGATAAACACCAGCTAATAGCAAAGAACTCTTACTCTCTCCTGCCATCTAATGGCCAGGGAGAGTTTTGCAACCAGATATAGCAATAGCAATAGCAGTTAGACTTATATACCACTTCATAGGGCTTTCAGCCCTCTCTAAGCGGTTTACAGAGTCAGCATATCGCCCCCAACAACAATCCGGGTCCTCATTTTACCCACTTTGGAAGGATGGAAGGCTGAGTCAACCCTGAGCTGGTGAGATTTGAACAGCCGAACGGCAGAACTGCAGTCAGCTGAAGTAGCCTGCAGTGCTGCATTTAACCACTGTGCCACCTCGGCTCTATATGGCAGCCAAAGTTGGGGAGCATGGTTTTTCTGACTCATTTTCCAACCGTTTCTGCTCCCCTCTGAGGTCTGCTTGGAGAACACTCTGGAAGTCGCAGTAAGTAAGAACTGTGGTGGCTCAGTAGTTAGAATGCAGTACTGCAGGCTACTTCTGCTGACTGCCGGTTGCCTGCAATTTGGCAGTTCGAATCTCACCAGGCTTAAGGTTGATTCCGCCTTCCATCCTTCCGAGGTGGGTAAAATGAGGACCCAGATTGTTGGGGGCAAGAGGCTGACTGTAAACCGCTTAGAGAGGGTTGTAAAAGCACTCTAAAGCGGTATATAAGTCTAAGTGCTATTGCTATTGCCAAGTCATTTCTTAGGGATGTACCTTGCTTATCCTTATTTTGAGTTAGTTTTCACCAACACAGAATGTCCAAAGCTACCTTGATGTCCATCAACTCTTCTCTTTGCAAGGGGCGGTTTTTGATAAGGATGGGTCCACCCAGTTAGCAGACTTCCTTGATGGTGACCAGGTGTCCTTTCTCTAGGAAACAAGACTGATAACCCCTTCTCTCTTTTTCTCTATCCTAGCTAGAGCTCAGGAGGTCCAAGCCGAGAATGTGACAGTAGCAGAAGGCGGACAGGCTGAGATCAATTGCAAACTGCACCAATATGACGGCTCCATCGTGGTGATCCAGAACCCATCTCGGCAAACACTCTTCTTTAATGGCACGCGAGGTAACCTGGTTTCTAAGGCTTCACGATGTCAAATTAAGGGACGAGGATGGGAATCTCAGTTTGTTGTGCTTTTTCAATTACATTTTTGATCTTAGATGTCTATTTTAAGTCTTAAGATAGGATAGAATCTAGACACTGGAAGGTCTCTACTGTTGATGCTGTGTTTGCTAGTATTGCAAGAGATGATAGCATAGGAGGGTTTCTCCTAAAATCTACCACCATTTCTACGGTTTTGAGTGTATTTTGTTCCAAGATTGTTCAAAATGATCCTCGTTTATTTTATGGGTCCACAACTTTCCCTTCTGCTCCTTAACAGCCTTGAAGGATGAACGTTTCCAGTTGGTGGAGTTCACCCAGAAGCAGGTCCGCATTGTGCTCTCCAACGCCCGCCTGGAAGATGAAGGCGGATACTATTGCCAGCTGTACACAGAAGACACCCACCATCAGATTGCCATCCTTACAGTCCTGGGTAGGTGTCAACCCGCTAAGCAACGGGCTGCCTGGGGAATTCTGGGAGTTGAAGTCCGACAAAGCTTAAAGTTGCCAAGGTTGGACACCCATAGTTTAGTCTTTTAAACTTAAAATCCCCCACACACACCACCACCTTGAACAGGATGGGGAAGGGTGGGCTGCTCCAGATAAAACCCATCAGGTCTACTGGTATCATCCCTTGAGTTTACAATACTCCATTGCTTGATAATGTGCATGGCGGAACCCTTTGTCTCCCCAAATGAGTTAGAATAGTAATGGCTAACCTTTTTTCTCCTCACGTGCCAAAATAGCACCCACATGTGTGCCCACACCTATAATGCAATGTGCCCTGCCCCCGCTGCGCATGCATGCACAATGATCCCGGTTCTCTGGCCGAGTTGCTGGATGGGTGTGGCCTAGTTGGGCTCCTGCACCACCAGGGGGAGGGGAATATTTTCACCCTTCCCAGGCTCCAAAGGCTTTCTTTGAGCCTCCAGGATGGTGAAAATGGCCTCCCCCAGGCTCCAGAGGCCAGAAACAAGGCTGTATCTGGACTCCCGAAACTTCCAGGAGGCCCGTTTTTCACCGTCCCAGAGCCCTCGCACGGGCCCTGCACTCACCTGGCATCCAAAATGGTCCATGTGGAGACTCCTGGGAGGGGAGGGGGAAGGTGGGTGTGGCCAGCCAGTCCTTTCAACTCCCAGTTCAGCAGAACTGGATGTAAAATTAGCATCCGCTTCGCCCAAACGTCTGAATCCCACAATACCCCGTTTTGGGTCTAGCAGGTCTCCCTGAAGCCTCCTGGGACCAAAACGGAGTGTGGTGAGGGGAACACCGCAGCCCTCCCCCCGCCTCCCCCCCGCACATGTGCGTTTAACCCCACGCATGTGCGCACATCTCCTGCATGTGCAGCAGAGACCCAAAAATCAGCTGGCAGGCGGCAGGCGCGCATGCATGCGAGGTGGAGGTGAGCTGGGCAATGGCTCGCATGCCCACAGAGAGGGCTCTGTGTGCCACCTGTGGCACGCATGTCATAGGTTTGCCATCATGGGCTTAGAAGGTCTGTTAAGTGTGTAGATGTTCCTCTGTTTTCATACCCTGGCAAAGGGGTTTTCACTCATCCCTCTAAAGTTCACCCCCAGTGGTGGGATTCAAATAATTTAACAACTGGTTCTCTGCCCTAATGACCATCTGGGTAGGTGGGGCTCGATGGTCATGTGACTGGGTGGGCGTGGCCAACTCAACATCACTCAGGTCAATGGGCGCTTCGGCTTAGCTGTGACAATGTAATGAGGGTTAACCGGAGAGGCAGTTTCTGTACGCAGGGCAATAAAGATGAGGCTAGAAACAACACCAGAATGTTTCCTTCCTGCCTTCCTTACAGGATTAGCCCTGTAAAGTGGGAAAAAACAAAAGGAGATTTCTTCCAACAATCGATTCTCTGAAATACTTAGAAAGTTAACAACCAGTTCTCCCAGATAGGTGCGAACCAGCTGAATCCCACCCCTCTAAGTCAGACTCCAGCTGAACCAAAGTGTGTGTGTGTGGGGGAGGGAAATCAGGTACGTTCTGGAAGCTGATGGTGCAAAGGACATTTTGTCTAGACGGGCTTCAATGGCTGTCCAGAATTTCAGACCTGTCTGCTTTATCCCCCCCCAGGAGAGCTCAGAGATTGAACCTAAGATCTTTAGCGTGCCGAACATGTGCTTTGACGCTGAGCTGTAGCCTTTCTGAAAGTCACACTTTCGGGAATCTACCTAACCTGCCAGACAAAAGGCTATTAGAAGACACGATCGTTCCTCAAGGTCAGCCTTTGGCGGTAGGGGAGCAGATAATCTTCAGAGAGTGAGAGAGAGAAGAATGAGATTCTTCCTCAGCAGAACATCAACGGAAGCATTGATGCAAACGAAACAAAACCTACATCCTTTTTTTAAAAAAATAATAATACCTTGATGTTTTGCAAGCACGAAATGTTGGAAGGAACAAATAGAGGTCAAGGGATTTAGCAAACCCTTGTAATCTTCAGAAATTCATACTCATCTCTTGGGCCTCTCTTTGTTTTTGTTTTTCTTAGCCTCATTGTAGAAGGCTAAGTCCTTGTTTTCCTTCCTAAAATGACCTTCTCGGGATTGAGAAGCTTGGGTGAAGACATCTCCTCCTCCCACCATCACTAGCCGTTGAAATATTAATTAAGAAAGTTGCCGCATTGGAGGCGGTTCAGGTGCTCAGGTGAAGGGTTCAGCCATGGGATGAAGGAGATGAAGGAGGTGATGACTAATGATCTGCCTGGTTTTTTCTTTCTTCTCCCAGTTCCCCCGGACAGTCCTTTAGTGGAGGTGAAGGAACAGGCGGTAGAAGGAGGAGAAGTCGAACTCACCTGCAGTGTTCCCAGGTCACGCCCTGCGGCCACCCTGCGCTGGTATCGGGACCGGAAAGAGATAAAAGGTGTCCATCCAAATGCTGATTTGGGCCCCTATGGAAACCACCTGACAAATAAACTAAATATATTTCCTGGGAAGTGGGATCCAGGCACTTCTTCTTCTGTTGGCGTTTAGGCCAAACTCAACTTGGAATTCCAAGTTAAGGAAGAGCCTACTCTTCCACTTGACGTCCTCCAGATTGAGTGATTGAGCCTTGAGTGATGGGAGAGGGTACTTCCCTCTTACATGTCTATGGAGATTCTCAGTCATCCAGCCCTCAAAAGTGCTTAAAAGGTAACTGGACTGTGTTTTTTTTTGAGGAAGAATAAGAAGATGTTTCACTTCTCATGCAAGCTTCATCATGGATGGAGCTTCTGGAATGAAAAGTGAAACTACTACTGCTACTTCTTCCTCCTCCTCCTTTTCCTCTTCCTCTTCCTCCTCCTCCTCCTCTTCCTCCCCTCCTCCAAAAAATAGTCCAGTTGACTTTTTTAATGTTTAAAAAAAGGACTTTTGAGTTCCCGCCTTACAGTTTGGGATAGACTCAACAACTATTTCTCCAATAAAGAAACAGATTCTGTGCCCAGGCCTTGGGCTTTGAGGCTGCGGAGGGACCCTCTTCTTAGTTAGGCCAGGGATTTGGGTGTCAGCGTTCCAAATACCATGTAGAATTAAATCAGAGTCGAAGGCAAAACTATGATTCAAGTTCCAATTTAATAAAGCAGGCATGTTGGCACATAGCTGTGGGATCCAACTCTGGAAGTTACATCAGAATCCCACCCAGTTAAAAGTTCATGATCTTGTCCCCACACCCACAGTCCATCACATGGTCCAATCTCCTTCTTCCACGCTGGCGTCCATGCCCAGCTTCTTCTGGTCAGGTGTACTGGTGTGGAGACAAAGGATGACCTTGGCTTCTAGCAAAGAATGAAAAACAATACATTCCAAAATCCTACTCCTTCTAATCCCCCCTCCCATCGACTATACTTAAAGAAACAGCATGATGAAATAAGAGAAAGTGTGGCAGGCCAAAATTCTAAAAGGAATATAAATGCAGGCCTGACATTGGGTTGATGGCGATTGGCTGTTGTACATATTATGCACACATTTTGTCACGTTTTAAATTGTTTTTATTTCGAGTCCACCACCTAGATTCAGTTGTTGAGATTATCCCTATAATACATAACTGGGAGTTGAAGTCCACAGATAGAATAGAATAACAGAGTGAAAGGGACCTCGGAGGTCTTCTAGTCCAACCCCCTACTTAGGCAGGAAACCCTACACCACTTCAGACAACTGGTTATCCAGTCTCTTCTTAAAAACTTCCAGTGTTGGAGCACCCACAACTTCTGGAGCCAAGTTGTTCTGCTGATTAATTGTTCTAACGGTCAGGAAATTTCTCCTTAGTTCCTTGTTGTTCCTCTCCTTGATTAGTTTCCACCCATTGCTTCTTGACCTGCCCTCAGATGCTTTGGAGAATAGTTTGACTCCTTCTTCTTTGGGGCAGCCCCTGAGATATTCTATCATGTCTCCCCTAGTCCTTCTTTTCATTAGACTATAGCAATAGCAATAGCAGTTAGACTTATATGCCGCTTCATAGGGCTTTCAGCCCTCTCTAAGCGGTTTACAGAGTCAGCATATTGCTCCCACAGTCTGGGTCCTCATTTCACCCACCTCGGAAGGATGGAAGGCTGAGTCAACCTTGAGCCGGTGAGATTAGAACCTCTGAACTGCAGATGACAGTCACCTGAAGTGGCCTGCAGTGCTGCACCCTAACCACTGCGCCACCTCGGCTCCCTGTCTCGACTAGACATATCCAGTTCCAGCAACCGTTTTTTATATGTTTTAGCCTCCAGTCCCCTAATCATATTTATTGCTCTTCTCTTAAGAGCTGCCAAGGTCAGACACACACACACACACATACACACCCCGATTTAAAGGAGAATTGTTAAGTGCTCGTCAGGGTTATCTGATGGGGCTGGTGTGCCGCTTGTGTGCATTTCAGGAACAAGCAGCAA
>NC_045552.1:6264966-6267624 GCF_009769535.1 Thamnophis elegans
TGTCTATGATTGTGACCTTATTTTTCTCAACCAGTGTGATGTCTGGTGTATTATGCGCCAGTATTTTGTCGGTTTGTATACGGAAATCCCACAAGATCTTGACCATCTGATTTTCGGTGACTTTTTCAGGCTGATGTTCCCACCAGTTTGTTGCTGTTTTAATATTATAATTTTTGCACAAATTCCAATGGATCATTTGTGCTACTGAATTGTGCCGCAATTTATAATCAGTCTGCGCGATTTTTTTACAGCAGCTGAGTATGTGATCAACAGTTTCGTCAGCTTCTTTGCAAAGTCTGCATTTGGCATCATCAGAGGATATTATTATTATTATTATTATTATTATTATTATTATTATTATTATTTCTCTTTTTCTAGATTCACCCACAGCGAGAATCCACCCGCCTCAGGGAGTCATGAGGGAAGGCGACACCTTAATTTTGACTTGCGCTGTAAACGGCAACCCACTGTAAGTCCTTCTTCTGGGTGGGAAAAAGCAAATTTTGGACTTATTTTGGTGGCAGGAGGAGAGAACCTTGTGCAGAAAACACAAGGGGAAAGGAATGACATGGTTGTGGCAGCGGTTACCCTGTTCTTTAAGAAAAAAAAAGACTGATTTTTACTGACATTTATTAAAAAACCAAATCTGGTGCTGAGAAAAGCTGAAACTGGCGACCCTTAACAAATTAGAGCTGTCAAGGAAGATATTGGAATATTTTGGGCTTCGTCAACCAAGGGTATTGATTATTAGACCAAATCTGCCTCTGTCTGCATTTTAACTAAAACAATATATCAAAAACCCAACTTTTCACAAAAGACCCTTTTGCCTTTGAGTCTCTTGAAAGTGGGGGGAGCAGTTCCTGAAGATCAGCCAACTTGGGAACCCCAGAAAGAACTTGTAGATTTCTGATTGTCAGCTAGCATGGCCAATGGCCATTGGCTGTGGAATTGTGGAGCAGTGTTTCTGAACCAGTGGTGGGTTTCAAAAATTTTTGGAACCTACTCTGTGGGTGTGGCCTCCTTTGTGGGAGTGGCTTGCCGGCCATGTGACCTGGTGGGAGTGGCTTGCCGGCCATGTGACCTGGTGGGAGTGGCTTGCCGGCCATGTGTTTTCTTTCTTTCTTTCTTTCTTTCTTTCTTTCTTTCTTTCTCTCTTTCTCTCTCTCTCTCTCTCTCTCTCTCTCTCTCTCTCTCTTTCCTTTTGTCTCTTTGTTCCTTTTTTCTTTTTTTCTTTCATCACTCTCTTTTTCTTTCTTTTTTCTTTTTTTATTTATTTATTTCTTCCTTTCTTTCTCTTTCTCTCTCTCAGTCTATCTGTCTCTGTTGGGGGGGGGGCAGTAGTGGGTTTCAAAAATTTTTGGAACCTCTTCTGTAGGTGTGGCCTGCTTTCCGGGTCCACTGGTGGAACCGCTTCTAACTGGTTCGGTAGATGTGACAAACCAGTTCTACCGAATAGGTGCAAACTGGTAGGAACCCACCTCTGTTCTGAACCTTAGCAATTTTAAGCTGTGCGGACTTCAGCTCCCAGAATTCCCCAGACAGCATGGCTGGGAAGAGAGTGAATTCTAGTTCTGCCTTAGGCATGAAAGCCAACTGGGTTGACTTTGAGCCAATCACCAGGAGACAGCGAATTCTAGTCCTGCCTCTTGCATGAAAAACGACTGGGTGACTTTGAGCCAATCACCAGGAGACAGTGAGTTCTAGTTCCACCTTAGGCATGAATACCAGCTGCGTGACTTTGGGCAAGTCTTAGTCCAACCTACCTCAAAACTAGGAGAAGGAAAACTAGGAGAAGGAAGGAGTATTAGCTATGGTTACCGCCTTGAGTTATTTATAAAAATAATAAAAGCAGGATAAACATCTAATAAATAAATTTCCCACCCTACCTGTAGCCCAGGGTACAGGATGTCGTAGAAAACAACTGGGCAGATTTTAAGTTGGAAAATTCTGGTGTTAAAGAACAACAACATTTCAAGGTTTCAAGGTCTACTAACTGATTCCGTTTCCAAAATAAGATTTTTGGGCTTAAGGGGTAGAACCAAATACAAGGCCAGAGTTCAAACTTACTGGAGTGGAATGCCATAAAACAGTGTTTCTTAACCTTTACCCCAGTGGTGGGTTTCAAAAAATTTTGGAACCTCTTCTGTAGGTGTGGCCTGCTTTCCAGGTCCACTGGTGTGGGACCTCTTTTAACCGGTTCTGTAGATTTGACGAACCAGTTCTATCGAACTGGTGCGAACCGGTAGGAACCCACCTCTGTTTTACCCCTTGAAAATGTGTGGACTTCAACTCCCAGAATTCCCCAACCAGTATGATGATGATGATGATGATGATGAAGAAGAAGAAGAAGAAGAAGAAGAAGAAGAAGAAGAACAGCAACAACAACAACAACAACTTCAAGACTCATTGATTCCTGCCCCTCCCACCGTGCAAATCTAAATCTTAATTTTTACAATTCGATTTAGTGATGGGGGAGCCCTATTTTTTTTTTAAAAAAAATTTGGCCACTACATATAAACCTACCAAGAACCTTTTTGATCTAGCACAAATCATCCCATCCTCTCCGGGGAGATGTTGATTTCAATTTTGACTTCTCTCTGTTTTGGAGCATCAGCTGTTTCAAAAATGGTGTGTGCTTGTGCGTGTGTGAACAATGAG
>NC_045552.1:6267724-6277724 GCF_009769535.1 Thamnophis elegans
TTCTATTCTTCTATTCCCTATTCTATTCCTTCTATTCCTAATTCTATTCCTTCTATTCCTAATTCTATTCTATTTCTATTCAATTCCTTGTTCTATCCTATCCAATTCCTAATTCTATTTCTTCTATTCCTAACTCTATTTCTTCTATTCCTAATTCTATTTCTTCTTTTCCTAATTCTATTCCTTCTATTCCTAACTCTATTTCTTCTATTCCTAATTCTTCTTCTTTCCTAATTCTATTCCTTCTATTCCTAACTCTATTTCTCTATTCCTAATTCTATTTCTTCTTTTCCTAATTCTATTCCTTCTATTCCTAATTCTATTTCTTCTATTCCTAATTCTATTTCTTCTGTTCCTAATTCTATTCTTCTTTTCCTAATTCTATTCCTTCTATTCCTAATTCTATTTCTACTCTATTCAATTCCTTGTTCTATCCTATCCTATCCTATCCTATCCTAATTCTATTTCTTTCTTTTCCTAATTCTATTTCCTCTTATTCCTAATTCTATTTCTACTCTATTCAATTCCTTGTTCTATCCTATCCTATCCTATCCTATCCAATTCCTAATTCTATTTCTTCCATTCCTAATTCTATTCCTTCTATTCCTAACTCTATTTCTTCTATTCCTAATTCTGTTTCTTCTTTTCCTAATTCTATTCCTTCTATTCCTAATTCTATTTCTTCTTTTCCTAATTTCTATTCATTCTATTCCTAATTCTATTCCTTCTATTCCTAATTCTATCCTTCTATTCCTAATTCTATTCTATTCTATTCAAGTCCTTGTTCTATCCTACTCCAATTCCTAATTCTATTTCTTCTATTCCTAACTCTATTTCTTCTATTCCTAATTCTATTTTTCTTTTCCTAATTCTATTCCTTCTATTCCTCACTCTCTTTCTTCTATTCCTAATTCTATTTCTTCTTTTACTACTTCTATTCCTTCTATTCTACCCTCTATTTCTTCTATTCCTAATTCTATTTCTTCTTTTCCTAATCTATTCCTTCTATTCCTAATTCTATTTCTTCTATTCCTAATTCTTTTCTTCTGTTCTAATTCTATTCTTCTTTTCCTAATTCTATTCCTTCTATTCCTAATTCTATTCTACTCTATTCAATTCCTTGTTCTATCCTATCCATTCCTATCCTATCCTAATTCTATTTCTTCTTTTCCTAATTCTATTCCTTCTATTCCTAATTCTATTTCTACTCTATTCAATTCCTTGTTCTATCCTATCCTATCCTATCCTATCCAATTCCTAATTCTATTTCTTCCATTCCTAATTCTATTCCTTCTATTCCTAACTCTATTTCTTCTATTCCTAATTCTGTTTCTTCTTTTCCTAATTCTATTCCTTATCCTATCCTACCTATCCTAGTCCCAATCTATTCCTACTTCTAATAATTCTAATTCTATTACAGAGACTTGCTTATTAGAGGCAGGCATGGTCAAAGCAAAATCCTTCATTAACCTACCTTGCTATATTTTTGGAAGGTGAAGTCCGGACACATTGTCCCAATAACTGACCAGGCATTCCAGAGTCACATTGTTGCCCTCAAGGATGGGGCCCTCCTGTTCAGTCAGACGATGGTGGAGAGCCCTGGATTAAAGTTGGAAAGAGAGGATTAAGTTTCCCCATAGCCTTCTTTTCTTCTCCCTGTGTGGAGGAGACCATCCCCAACCCACTATTCCCCTCCCACCTGCAGATCAAGATCCCTAATTACATGTTCCTTCCCTTCTCCAATTTTGAGTTCTTGCTCCTGGATGTTCTACCCGCAAGCTCACCCAGAAGAAACAACAACAGAGATGGAAGGGAGCTTGGAGGTCATGTAGTCCAACCCCCTACTCAAGTAGGAGACCCTGTTATCATCCCAGACATCTGGCTTGTTCCAGTCTCTTCTCTAAAACCTCCAGCGATGGAGCACCCACAACCTCGAAGACCAGCCGTTCCACCGGTTAATTGTTCTAACCGTCTAGGAAAATTTGCCAGGAACTGTTAGGAATAGAAGCATGGAAATCACTTGTGGAGAGGACCATGGACTGTGGGATCCCTTGGTGCTCTCTGAGCTTGGTGGTTTTCTTGCAGCTTTTCATGGCCTCGTGTTCCCTAGTTAGGTCACGAAACGTCTGCAAGAAAACCACCAAGCTCAGAGAACATTAAGCACTTCACAGTTCTTCCTCCACTTCCTTCTGGCCCTGATGATGTTCCCTAGTTGGGCCACGAAACGTCTGCAAGAAAACCACCAAGCTCAGAGAACATTAAGCACTTCACAGTTCTTCCTCCACTCCCTTTTGGCCCTGATGATGTTCCCTAGTTGGGCCACGAAACGTCTGCAAGAAAACCACCAAGCTCAGAGAACATTAAGGACTTCACAGTTCTTCCTCCACTCCCTTCTGGCCCTGATGATGTTCCCTAGTTGGGTCACGAAACGTCTGCAAGAAAACACCAAGCTCAGAGAACATTAAGGACTTCACAGTCCCTGCTCACAAACTCTCCTCAATGCAGAGTTCTTCCTGGAGGCATCAATGACTACGGGTCAAAACATCACATTTCAGACATGTGACGGGAAGGCAGAGAAGGATCGACACAGGAAGGTAGAAGGGAAGAGAGGCAGCTAGATGGACGGTCTCACATTTACAGTGCTAATGGGGGCAACTGTTTGACAGACCTGGTTAGGGACCAATTATCATGGAGACAAATCCATTTACAGGAAGTCCTCGACTTACAACCTTCCTTTAGCGACTACAGAAGTTATAACAGTCCTTGGGGGGAAAAGGGGACTTACGACGGTCGTTGCACTTAACAATTGTTTAGCAGAATCCCCTGTGGTCAGTTGATCAAAATTTGAGCACTTAGCAACTGGCATCTATTACGACAATTGCAACATCCTGTGTGTGTGTGTGTGTGTGTGTGTGTGTGTGTGTGTGTGTGTGATGAGATCTTCATCTGCGACCTTCCCAACCCCCTTGAGGTCAAACGAAGTCAATGGGGTAAGTTGGGTTTCGCTTAACAACGGCATGATTCACTGAAGAGCGAGAGTGATTGGTGGCAAAACCGTCATCAAATAGGCTACGAACTCGCTTAACAACTGGTAATCTGGCGCCGACTCTGTTGTGTAAATCGAGGACTACATGTATGCAAGGGTTGTTAACACTGACTCGATTATGGCCGCATAATGAATCCATCAATTAATCGACCCTCTTGCTACTACCCGACAGATTAGCAAGAAGATTGTGAAACGAAAACTTCAAACAGTGGCCCCAAATTCTCTCTTTTTTTTAATTCATCAGCAGCGCAAGATTAATGGAACTTATCCTATCACATACCCTTTGTAAGAATAGAGAAGCATCCGTGTCCCCAAATTTAAAACTGAGAATGAGGTTGGGGAAAACGGCTAGTCTAAAACCACATCCTTCCGAGCCTGGCCTGCCTCTGACACAAGACTTTAGGCAGTTATATTTTGAGTGTTGCACAAGCATGGCTCGGGGGGAATTGGTGTTCGAGTGACACCAGGGAGACCCCGATTTGGGTTCGTGGGTGACTCTGGGTGAATCACACACTCTCAGCCCAGCCAACTTCCTAAGTTATTGGGGTGGGGGGGGGGGAAGAGACGGAATGCTCAAAATTTACAAAACAGCATCGCTGAGCTTGCAAATTTTGACTCCTGCTGCAGATTGTGCTAACCAAAGACAGGATACCCATCTAACCAACCGGCAAGCTAATATAATTCAAGAACTCGTGGTTTGAATCTTGCCTTGACATGGTTCGGCGCAACGCCAGGGAAAGTCGCAGCCAAAACTTGAAATCCGGGATGTTTCGCTTGGAGATAATTCAGGACTGCTTACTTCTTAATGACAACCTTATTTTTCGCTCTCTTTTATTTATTCTGCTGAAAGGTTTTCTTCACGAGGATCTTACAGATCTGCCCCCTTAACCCAAATGAACTCGAATTCAAGGTCGAGCAAAAGAAGCATTTTTTTTTTAAAAAAAACGCCTTTTGGTATACTGTCCGTGCGGGGTTCTGGTCCAGGATGTGGAACTGGGCTGCATATTTCTACACCAATGGGCCATGTTTTTTTCAGAACTGTCCACTCTGACCTGTCCATCTTGCACGGCTGAGCTTACAGGCGTCTTTCAATTGCACAAGGAACTTCACCATGACAAGGCAATGATCCATGAAGGTGGAAAACATCCTTTATCAGCTTTTTTAATCAATAAATCAGTAATTTATTTTTATTGCTTTTAGGAACGTTTATGGTTTTATTGCTTTTAGTCCTGTCAGATGGCCGGAATTTGCTTCGAAGCTTCAAGATAACGTGAACTGTTAATACCGCTTCATAATGCCTTGGTAAGGCCACCCTTGGTATATTGCATTACGTCATGGTCGCCACAATATAAAAAAAAGATGTGGCGACTCTAGAAAGAGTGCAGAGAAGAGCAACAAAGATGATCAGGGGACGGGAGGCTAAAACTTGTGAAGAACGGTTGCAGGAACTGGGAATGTCTAGTTTAATAGAAAGAAGGACTAGGGGAGACATGATAGCAGTGTTCCGATATCTCAAGGGCTGCCACAAAGAAGAGGGAGTCAAGCTATTCTCCAAAGCACCTGAAGGCAGGACAGGAAGCAATGGATGGAAACTAATCAAGGAGAGAAGCAACTCAGAACTAAGGAAGAATTTCCTGACAGTCACAACAATTAATCAGTGGAATGACTTGCTTCCAGAAGTCGTGGGTGCTCCATAATTGGGAGGTTTTTTAAGAGGTTGGATAATCCTTTGTCTGAAATGCGATGGGATTTTCTGCTTGAGCAAGGATTGGACTAGAAGACCTCCAAGGCCCCTTCCAACTCAGAGATGGGCAGCAAGCAAATTAGATGATATATAGATAGACAGATAGATAGATAGATAGATAATAGAAGAAACAGAAAGATATAGACAGACAGAAACAAAGAAGGAAAGATAGAAAAAGATACAGAAAAAAAAGAAACAAAGGAAAGATATAGATAAATATAGACAAGAAAGAAAAAGAAAGACAGACAGAAACAAGAAGGAAAGATAGAAAAAGATAGACAGAAAAAAGAAGGAAAGAAGGAAAGATAGATAAAAATAGACAAGAAAGAAAAGAAAGACAGAGACACAAGAAAAAAAGAAAGATAAATGGGTAGATGACATAGACAAGAAAGATATAGACAGAAACAAAGGAAAGATAGAGATAGATAATACAGACAAGAAAGAAAAGAGAGAAACAGAAAAAAGAGAGAAGATAGGTGATATAGACAAGAAAGAAAGAAAAAGAAAGTAAGAAAGAAAGAAAGATAGATAATATAGTGCAAGAAAGTAAGGATAGAGAAATAGCGATATAGGGAGATGTAGGTAGGTAGGTAGGTAGTGAGATAGAAAGAAAGAAAGAAAGAAAGGAAGAAAGAAAGAAAGCAAAGATATAGATAATATAGGCAAGAAAGTAAAGGATAGAGAAATAGCGATAATAGGAGATGTAGGTAGGTAGTTAGGTAGGTAGATAAGAAAGAAAGAAAGGAAATAAAGGGAAGAAAGGAAAGAAGAAGAAAGAAAGAAAACTGAGCTCTCTTGAAGCCAGGAAGAAACCTTCCTGGCTTCACAGTGCCACCTTCACTTTTGCTCCTGTGCCACCTTAACAGTGCCACCTTCACTTTTTGCTCCTGTGCCACCGTTCACAGTGCCACCTTCACTTTTGCTCCTGTGCCACCTTCACGGGCCACCTTCACTTTTGCTCCTGTGCACTTTGAAGCCTGGAGGAAAAAGAAAACAGCTCACCCGCCACCACCCTCCCCAAACCTCTAAGTCGTAAAAAAAACTCCTCCTCTTAGAAATGTCAACATTCAACAACTGCGGTTTACTTGCAAAAGGGAAAAAAGAAAAGAGGAAGCGCTTGAGACCGAGCTCGCCCATGTCCAACGACACAGAAGGGTTTTCCCGTGACCCGCCTCCCCTCTTCCAGCCGCCGCTTTCTCTGCACGAAACGTCGGTCCTGCTACACCTCCCCCCCCCCCAGCCCGCCCTAAAAGGAGTCGGATGAGCGGGTTCAAAAATAAATAAATAAACCCTGCAGAAATTGTGTGTTGTTGGTTTGGTTTTTTTTTTTGCATTGCAGTCACAACGCCCCATATTTTTTCCCCTCTCCTACTACCCCCCCCCCCGCCGCCGCCTTCGTTGTAAACCCGGTCGGGGGGGTTATTTGTCGGGTTTATACAGCTTTCTGCACACTCACAACCAGCTTGCACAACAAGTTGTTGCTCCGTGCAAAGGTCAAGTTAGGATTGCGCGAGCCCCGCGCGGCGTTTCCCGGGGAGACGCTCAGCGAAAGTGAAAGTCGGGCCGGGAAGGAGCGGGAAGGCTAAGAAGAGCATTGGGAAGGGGGGGATCCTAAAGCGATCCAGAAGGGATTATCTGGAGTTGCGCAATCCTTACTCTCCCAGGGTGGCTTTTTAAAGGAACCCCCCCCTTTTTCCCCCCTCCGTGGAAGAAGGAGGAAGAAGCTGCCTGCCCTGGCCCGACGTTCTTATGCAACGTTTGCAACCGTTTCCTCGCTATCCTGCCAGAACTGAAGAAGCCTCTGGGATCAGAAGCGAAACGTCTTCAGAAAGAAATAACCAAGAAAACCCGCTTGCCTCCTGAAACTAAGCACCTTTGGGAACAGCCAACCACCTTTGGATGACTGAGAATCTCGACAGACCCCATTTCCACGCTTTAGCTCAGGGGGGGTCCCCAACTTTGTGAACTTTAAGCCTGGCGGACTTCAACTCCCAGAATTCCCAGTCAGCAAGGTGGTTGGGGAATTCTGGGAGTTGAAGTCCGCCAGGCTTAAAGTTCACAAAGTTGGGGACCCCTGCAAAGTTCAGCTTCTGACCCCACCCCCCGGCGGCTGGGTTCACACAACCAGCTGATTCCCCCCCTCCCCAAACCAGCTTTGCTGGCTGGGGAATTCTGGGAGTTGAAGTCCGCCAGGCTTAAAGTTCCCAAGGTTTGGAGTTTAGCAAAGTTCAGCCCTTGACCCAGCTTCTCACCGACCCGGGCGGCTGGGTTTTCACACAACCCGCTGACACACACACACACACACACACACACACACACACACAAACTAGGCGCCTCTTCCGTGGCTACCTGCCTATCTGCTTTTCATAGAGGGGTGTGGGGGGGGGGGGTATCCCGCGATCCGACTCACCTGCTCGCCCGAAGCGGAGGGTCGCGCTCAAGGCCACGGCGAAGAGCCAACCCCGAAGTCCAAACTGCGCCATGGCTGCGCTCCGACGGACGGCTTTCCTCCTCGGCGCGGGGCTGAAAACAAAAGCAGGAAAGGCGGGCGATCGCGCGCGGAAGGACTTGCGGGGGGGAGGGGGAAGTTGGGGGTCTGGCAAGGCTGGATAGGGGAGACGAGCAAGTCGGGGAGCCAAGAGCCGTCTGAGCGGCCGAGTCCTTCTCTTCTCCTCTGCGCTCTGGGCTTGGGGAGCGGAGGCGTCTGGGCAAGGCTGGGCGCGAGGGGCGGGGAAGTTAATCACTAAACCAGCGAAACCGGTTCGAGAGACTCGGGTCGGGCAGGGCGCGGAAGGAGCCCCGGAGGGGGCGGAGGCTGCGGCGGTGGGGAGGGGGGGGCAGGTTGGTTGGCTTGTTTTCCTCGTCCTGCCCGGTGAGCGGTGCCTCTGCTGCTGTTGCTGCTTGCCTGCCTGCCTGCCTGCCTGCTGGAGATCTCGCTTGGCTGATCTCCCGATGGACGGCCGGCTGGATGGACAATTGGATGGATAGACGGCCGGCTGGATGGCTGCCTGAGAGGCTGCACCGCCGGCTGGATGGCCGCCTGAATGGCCGTCCGTCCGGGTGGGTGGATGGACGGTTGGATGGATGGTCGGATGGACAGCTGGATGGCCTCCTGAGTGGCCGGCCGGCCGGATGAATAGACGGTTGGATGGATGGACGGCTGGATGGCCCGCCTGAGTGGCCGGATGGATGGACAGTTGGATGGATGAATGGATGGGAGTGGCCGTCCGTCCGGATGGATAGACGGTTGGATAGATGGGTGGATGGACAGCTGGATGGCCGCCTGAGTGGCCGGATGGATGGACGGTTAGGTGGATGGATTGATGGATGGGTGGATGGCCGGCTGAGCGGCCATCCGGATGGATGGATGGACGGCTGAGCAGCCGGCCGGATGGATGGATGGACCGCTGAGCGGCCGGCCGGATGGATGGACGGCTGAGCGGCCGGCCGGCCGGCTGGATAGATAGAAAGACGGTTGGATGGATAGAGGACGGCTGAGTGGCTGCACCGCCGGCTGGATGGACGGCTTAGCTACCTACCGCGGCTCACTGCACCCCGAGTCCGGGACCGTCCTCCACAATCCCCCCGCGGCTTCATTCTAACCGCCGCCGGGCGACTCCGAGCGCCTCTCGAGGCGTTGGCGTCGCCCGGAGGGTCGGTTGCTCCCCGCCGCCTTCGCCTCGCCCTGCCACTAGAAGAGGGGCATTGGCCCAAGCGAGCCGGGAGAAGACCGGGCGCGCCATGGGGAAGGTCCCGCAACGGGGGACAGAGAAGACCGAGGGGCTCCTCCGTTGGGGATTGCGATCTTCCCCGATAGCAATTCTCGCTGGAATCGGTCCAGTAACCCCAAAGGTTCTTTTTCAGGAGGGAACTGGTCTTTCTTGGGGGTTTTTCTTTTCTTTTTGAAGACGTTTCGTTTCTCATCCCAGAAGCTTCTTCAGCTCTGACTGGATGGCAGCGGGGAATGGAAGGATTGATATTCCTTGCAGACAGCTGAACATTTGCACCCTTTTAGAGGGTCGTTGAAGCCATAGATCCCCTAAATCCACTTCAAGGACCCTCTAAAAGGATGCAAATTGTCAACTATCTGTCCCACTATCCTGTCTGGAGTTGAAGAAGCTTCTTGGAAGCGAAACATCTTTAAAAGAAAAAGAAAAAAACAAGGAAGTCCAGTTGCCTCCTGAAAAAGCACCTTTGGAGCAACCAGACCTGGAGGACTGAGAATCTCTACAGAATCTGCGGAGTAGATTCCAGGAAAGTGGACAGGAGGAGGGAACGGGCGGCCACTCCTGTTGTGGGAATCTGACCGATGGTGGCTTGTTTGTCCACTCATAACCAGCCTGATGGGTGCTTCGGGGGCCCAGTTAATTTATAAGCCGTGGTTTGTGATCTGGATCCATAAACAAACATAAATATGCAACCGAATGAATTTGGAGAAATTGGCTCATTCTGTCCTACTTTAACATAGAGGCCCACAAACCCCTGCATATGAAGCCTTCTGGAAGATGGGCCCTGCTGGCTGAGGATGATGGGTGTTGCATTCCACGCTTGGCAACTGGTTCATATTTACGACGTGAGGTCACACATGACAAGCAAAGTCAAACTGGGAAGCCCAGGTTCACTTCAGAACCGCGTTGCTAAATTAACAATTGCAACGCCTCCCTTAACAACAGTGGCAAGAAAAGCCGTAATACAGGGCAAATCTCACTTCACCAATGTTTCACTGAGCAACGTAAATGTTGGGCCCAGTTGGGGTCGTAACTCGAGGCCTGCCTGTCTATGACTAAGAGAGAGAGAGGGGGGGGGCAGAGAAAGAGAGCTGAGGGAAAATGGTGATCAAAAACATTGCGGTTTTCTCAAGGTGAAGTAATTCAAACCCAGACTTCTGTCTCTGGGAATTTCCACCAGCCTAGAGAAGTTGCAGTTTTGTACACATTCGCCCCTCTTCCTCCATTTCTGCTGGCACAAAGATTGCAAAGCACAAGGTTGAGGGTTTTCCGTAAGCCCTTCAGAAAAGATTTAAGTGAAGAGAAAACAAAAGCCATGGCCCCACTTGAAGATTTCACAACAAAGGCTTAATGATATTTGGGGGAATTTTTTATTTTTTATTTTTTGGCCTTCAAATGGGAATTATTCCAGTGAAGAGACCAGACTGAATTCTGGCCCGATTAAACATGCTTTTTAGGAGAGCCTCAGTCGGCAAGCTAAAA
>NC_045552.1:6282724-6292724 GCF_009769535.1 Thamnophis elegans
TGGTTGCAGGAATTGGGACTGTCTAGTCTAGTGAAGAGAAGGACTAGGGGAGACATGATCTGATAGCAGTCTTCCAATATCTCAGGGGCTACCAGAAAGAAGAGGGAGTCAAACTATTCTCCAAGGCACCAGAGGGTAGAACAAGAAGCAATGGGTGGAAACTAATCAAGGAGAGAATCAACTTAGAAGCGAGGAGAAATTTCCTGACAGTTAGAACAATTAATCAGTGGAACAGAAGTTGCCTCCAGAAGTTGTGAATGCCCCAACACTGGAAGTTTTAAAGATGATGCTGGATAATTATTTGTCTGAAGTGGTGTAGGGTTTCCTGCCTAAGCAGGGGGTTGGGCTAGAAGACCTCCAAGGTCCCTTCCAACTCTGCTATTGTAGAGTCAGGAAGTTTCTCCTTAACTCTGGTTTGCTTCTCTCCTTGGTTAGTTTTCATCCATTGCTTCCTGTCCTGTCTTCTGGAGCTTTGGAGAATAGGCTGCCCCCTTCCTCTTTGTGGCAGCTGCTAAAATATTGAAATATGCTACCATGTCACCCCCAACCCTTCTTTTCACTGGACTAGACATATGGATGCTCAAGTGAGTTTTTAAGAGGGATCATGGGTTTACAATCCAGACATTTGCACAACCTGGGTTCAAACGCATGAAAAACATTAGGAACCACTGAGTGGAAGAAGCTGGCAATGGCCAGGACCCAGTGGTACCCACTGTGACACCTGTTTATTTAGTTATTTAAGAACTAATGTGGCCACCTATGTCTCTATGTATACACCCGTGCATGAGAGGGTCACATGACCACTGCTGTTTCGGTACAACAGCAAGGAAGGTGAACTTGGATGGTTAATAGGAATGGGAAATACTCTGAGGGAGGTGGCTTTTGACCCCATTCTTTGAATAACTTGTCCAACCTGCTTGCAACAGAGTCAACAGCCAAGAAGAAGGTAGATTAGATAGATAGATAGATAGATAGATAGATAGATAGATAGATAGATAGATAGATGATAGATAGAGATAGATAGATAGATAGATAGATATAGATATAGATATAGATATAGATATAGATATAGATATAGATATAGATAGAGATAGAGATAGAGATATATAGATATATAGATATAGATAGATGATAGATAGATGATAGATAGATAGATAGACAGACAGACAGACAGACAGACAGACAGACAGACAGTCAGAGACAGACAGAGACAGACAGAGACAGACAGACAGGCAGGCAGACAGATATGGTAGATGGATGATAGAGAGACACACAGACAGAGATAGACAGATAGACATACGTATTTATCAGCTTCACTAAACATTTTAAGAGTTTTGTCCAAGAATGCTCACTTTTTGGTTTGGTTCAAGAAACATGCACCCCGCTGTTTGTCATACAAGGAAGTGCATATCGTTACAAGGTGATATTTGTAGAATACCATAATCAGAAGAAACTCAAATACTTTGTCCCCCCACCCCCAATGAGAAGGAAGGACTCCCCGGAGAAGAGCCTCATGCTGGGAAAGAATTGAGGGCAAAAGAGCACGAGGAAGGCAGAGAATGAGGTGGCTGGATGGAGTCACCGAAGCAGTCGGCATGAGCAGGCCGTCGAGAAGATTATGAAATGCTGAAACAAGACTATTATGGGCCCCAAAAATGCAATGTGCCCCCTACATATGCATGCATGACACCTGCGCCCGCACATGTGTGTGTGACCTTGCCACACACACCCTGCCCCCCATGCACGCAGATACATACGAACCCCCCGAACGTGTTCCCCGTGCAGCTGTGGGAGGGGTTTCCGGGGTGTGTATACCACTGCTTTGCCAAAAACCCATGAGATCACTGTTTCAACCTCTGTGTCAATATCTGCTGTTATTAAGTGAATCACATGGTTGTTAATTAAACCCTCCTTTTCCACTTCATGGGCCCCCTTTGAGCTCCATGGGCCCTGGAACAATGTACCAGGCCTGGGCGTGAGCTTAAATGGACTCCAGAGGATGGTAGAGGACCGGAAGGCCTGGAGGAACATTGTCCATGGATCAGACACGACTTCGCAACTAACAACAACAACAACAAATAATCAGAAGAAAGGAAAAACCAATCCTGACCTCTTAGGAAGGGAAGAAAAGAGATCATCCATAGGTGACCACAGGTTATGACGGTAGAGCCAGAGAGTTCCTGCATCTCCCATTGACTTCCAGAAACTCTGAGCTTCGCTGACATCACAGAGCAAGTGGGTTGAGTTGCCGGTGAGGGCCTGTGACCAGAAGTGGTCAATTGCTGATGACCACACTGTGCCCATCATCATAAATGAAATGGGTGGCTCAAGAGACCACAGGATGACCCACAGGATGATGCCTCCAGAAAGTAATGAGCAAATTCCGCAGGATTCCTTCTTTGTTTTAATAGTTGGTTATATCCTGTTAGTTTTTTGCTTCCTGTAGTAGAACAACATGGTGGGAAAAGGAAGTTGCACACTGGATTTTTTTCCCCAGAAGACGGGGGGCTCTGATCTCCTAAAACAGGGGTCTCCAACCTTGGCAGCTTTAAGACTTGTGGACTTCAACTCCCAGAATTCCTCAGCCAGTAAAGCAGAGGAGACGTGTTCGGACAGCGCTGGCTCTTGGGCTTTGAAACGGAGATGAGCACCGCCCCCTAGAGTTGGGAACGACTAGCACATATGTGCGAGGGGAACCTTTACCTTTACCTTAACAAAAAGGACTAGGGGTGACATGGTAGCAGTTTTCTAACATTCTAAGCCATAAAGAAGAAGGGGTCAACCTAATTTCCAAAGCATCAGAAGATAGAACAAGAATGGACGGAAATTAATCAAGGAGAGAAGCAACCTCGAAATAAGGAGAAAATTTCTTGGCAGAACCATTAAACTGTCAAACAACTTGCTTCCAGTCATTGTGGCTTCTCCAACACAGGAGGTTTTTGAGAAGAGATTGGACAAACATTTGTCTGAAATAGTATAGGGTTTCCTGCTTGGGTGGTGGATTAGACTAGATGACCTCTAAGGTCCCTTCCAACCCTGTTATTCTATATCCAATTGGATTGACTCAAGAGCATTGGAATGGGCAAACATGATCTTTTCCAGTCTAATTGTAGACTCCCCGAGTCACTTCTTTGTCAGGTAGGCAGTCATATAAATTTAACGAAAGTTAAATAAGAATAAATAAAACGAATTGACACTTCTGATTATCTGGTAGGGCCCTGAGGTGCGTGTGAGTTGATTTACCACTACGTTTCAAAGAAGATCTGAGAAGTTCCACAGAGCCAAACATCAGTGAGAATTTAAAAGCAGTTAAAAGAATCTCATTAAGAGGAACAAAATTTCCCAGGCTTAGAAAGTAACATCTAAACTCAGATTGGGGTGGGGGTGGGTGGGTGGGAAATCCCTTTGCTTTCAAGAAAAAGGGAAGGATTTTTTTTTCTCATTTTAAGTTCTGAGAAACAGGGAGACACAATGAAAATGCCCCGCTTAGTATAAGGTTAGCAAATATTTACTTTTTTTTGAAAATGAAGACTTTCTGTCAATGGAAAGTTTTGATAAATTAATCTGAAAAGCTTCCTTGACCTTATTTATATATTACTGTAATAGGATTTCAGATTTGAGCCTAGCACCATGGCTGAGCTCCTTGTTGGTAGACCAGGGCTTATGGCTCACTTTGCTGCCGAAACCCAATTCGTTGTGGTCATTTAATAAACCATAGTTAAATCAGGACTTAGCCCGATGTGCTATGCAAACTCTCATGCTTAGCTCATTTATGCCTGGCGGTAAAATGTTTTTTTCTTCTGCGTCAGCTGTGATTGTTCACTACTTGTTGATGCTCTGTTTGTTTGTCCGTCCATCTGTCCGTCCATCCATCCAATTTATATGGCGCCCACCCCAACAAGTGACTCTGGGGGGCAGTGGTGGGTTTCAAATTTTTTGGGAACCTACTCTGTGGGTGTGGCCTCCTTTGTGGGAGTGGCTTGCCGGCCATGTGACCTGGTGGGAGTGGCTTGCCGGCCATGTGTTTTCTTTCTTTCTTTCTTTCTTTCTTTCTTTCTTTCTTTCTTTCTTTCTTTCTTTCTTTTCTCTCTCTCTCTATACATACATACATACATACATACATACATACATACATACATATATCCTTCCTTTTGTCTCTCTGTCCCTTTTTTCTTTTTTTCTTTCATCTCACTCTTTTTCTTTCTTTTTTCTTTCTTTCTTCCTTCCTTTCTTTCTCTCTCTCTCTCTCTGTGTGTCAGTCTGTCTGTCTCTCTGTGTGAGTGAGTGAGTGAGTGAGTGTTTGTGTTAATGTTTGGGTTTGAAGTTTCCCAACTGCTTTCTATTTTCAGTTTTGTAATGTTTACAGTTGGTTTTCTTTTAATTCTGCTCTAGTTCTGGCACGTAAATAAATTGCTTCTGTGCATGCGCAGAAGCAAAAACACAAGATGGTGGCGCCAATAGAACAGGTTTGGGCATGTACGCAGCCGAGTTACTACCTACTCGGCCGAACCGGGCCGAACCGGTAGGAACCCACCTCTGGGCATGCTGAACAGGCCTCATGGAGACTCCTGGGAGGGGAAGGGCAGGGTGGGCATGGCCAGCCAAAGGTGGCATGTGGGGCATTCGCCGAACTGGGCAGAATCCTAGCTAGAGGATCGGCCGAACTCGTGCTGTTAGATATTAGCAACTGTTATAGTGGTTTCCACCAAGGTCCTCTGTTCCGGCGGGAACAGAGATTCAATCTCATTGGTCGAAGGGGTCTGACAGCTCCCTATAAAAGGGCTTGTACATAGTTGTTCTGTTACAATAAAGAGCTGTTGTTGCCTAAGCCTGAGTGTGCCTTTCCATTACCTGGTCTAACACGTGAGAACCCCCAGCAGCCCACCCCACGGTTCCCACCTATTGATTAGCAGTACATTTCTCAGTGCAGTTCTAAATGCTGATTGCAGGCGTTCCCAAGGGTTTAGCAATTCATAGCATCCCAATCCTGCCTGAGGAATAATTCTCAGTTCTTCCTGATCATTAGCCATCGTGACTGGTCCATTACGCTTGTGGTCACTCATAGCCCAGAATCATTAGCGTCTTCTCTGTTTTCAGACGTTTTTGTGTTTCTGGCTCATTTAGAATCTCCAGGACAGGTACCAAGGCAGGAGGCGCACTAAGGCAGGTGCCAGGGCTGAGATAAACAATATCACCATGATTAAAATTATCCCGATTAATCATTTACAGCATCAGTGGGTCATTTCTCACTCAACCACGGTGAGCCCAGAGTGGTGAGGACGGTGTTGCATGGAACCGGACTCACAAAGGATTTTTATAGCCAGCCCTTTAACCTGGCTCTCCCTTCACCAATTGCTAATCTCAGGCAGCAAGAGAAGGTTAGATATTAATGATGATTTAGTGTCTAACAGGTTATTGGGTGCTTGCCTGAATAAGAGGGGGAAATAATTATCTAAGTGGGATTAGAGCAGAAAGTTTGTTATCTGGCAGCTCATAAGGGAAAATAGAGCATGTTTCTCTCTCTCTCTCTCTCTCTGTCTGTCTGTCTGTCTCTCTCCCTCCCTCCCTCCATCTCCATCTCCATCTCTGAAACTGCATCTACATCTGTATCAGTATCCATCTATCTTATCTTTTAACGAAGATATCAGGAATTAATATTTTGAATAAAGAGGAAAACAGAAATATTTATCTCTCTCTCTCTCTCTCACTCATACACACACACACACACACACACACACACACACACACACCAGTGGTGTGTTTCAAAATTTTTGTGGCCTCCTTTGTGGGAGTGACTTGCCAGTCATGTGTTTTCTTTCTTTCTTTCTTTCTTTCTTTCTTTCTTTCTTTCTTCTTTCTTTCTTTCTTTCTTTCTTTCTTTTCTTTTCTCTTTCTTTCTTTCTTTGTTTCTTTCTTTCTCTCTGTTTCTCTCTCCCTCTGTCTCTTCCTTTTGTCTCTCTGTTCCTTTTTTCTTTTTTCTTTCATCTCTCACTCTTTTTCTTCTTTCTTTTTTTATTTATTTATTTCTTCCTTTCTTTCTCTTTCTCTCTCTCTCTCTCTGTCAGTCTGTCTGTCTCTGGGGGGGGGGCAGTGGTGGGTTTCAAAAAAATTTGGAACCTCTTCTGTAGGTGTGGCCTGCTTTCCGGGTCCAATGGTGGAACCTCTTCTAACCGGTTCAGTAGATTTGACGAACTAGTTCTACCGAATAGGTGCGAACTGGTAGGAACCCACCTCTGATACACGCACGGTCATTTTCCCTAGACATAAATATTGGCACTGACTCATTCATCCTTCCGTCTTTCCAAGATGGGTAAAATGAGGACCCAGATTGTTGGGGGCAATAGGCTGACTCTAAACTGCTTAGAGAGGGGTTGTAAAGCACTATAAAGCGGTATATAAGTCTAAGGTCTATTTCTATTGCTAGACACAAAACTCTCTAGAGCAGGGGTGTCCAATCTTGGAAAGTCTTTTTAAGACTTGTGGACTTCAACTCCTGGAATTCCCCAGCCAGCCATAGGAATTGAAGTCCACAGGTCTTCAAAAGTTTCCAAGTTTAGCCACTCTCATCTATGCTGTTTATGCTACCGGTTGACATCAACGGCAGATTTCGCACAGCCTGCTCTATATAGGGTTCTTATTCTTCGGTCTTCTTTCTTTTAAATAAGGGCAGGCCTAAGGCGATCTGGAGTGAAAACACTTGCATTTTAAAACCCAGCATGGAATTCAACTGATTCTGGGATTCGGCTGGCTTCAATAGAATAGGAATCTCTCTAACTCAGGGTTGAACTGTGGAGTTCTTGGTCCTTCCTGAACTTGGATTTTTGCTTGCTGACATTTCCTTCCCCGACTCGACTCGGTAAACCTCTCCAGTGCTAGAAGGCACATAAACAATACATGCAAACGAAAGAGACAATGAAAACGCTACAAAGGAAACAGCAAACCACATACAGATAAACAGGGATTATTAACTCCAGGATTAACACTAGAACAAACAGTCAAGAGGAAACCAATACCTTAATCAAGGAACTACCAAGGAGAAAATAACACTCTTGCCAACAAGGAGAAAGGCAAGCTATTATATATAAACAGCAGGGGTGAAATTTAGCAGGTTCTTCTGACAGGTTCTGGAAAACCGGTGGCAGAAATTTTGAGTAGTCCGGAGAACCGGAAAATACCACCTCTGGCTGGTGGGCCCCAGGAGTGTGGTGGGAACATTCTTACAGATGTTTCTTTATCCAGTTAGGCAACATCTGCAGTGCTAGAAGAGGGTGGGGTTCGCTCCCTCTTTATCAGTGGTGAAATTCAATTTTTTTTACTGTCGGTTCTGTGGGCATGGCTTGGTGGGCGTGTCAGGGGAATTCGAACGGTCGAACCTTCTGATCGACAAGCTCAGCATCTTAGCCACTGAGCCACCACATTCCTTGTAAGTCATATATATTCTCCCCTTATAAACCAGAATGACCAATGGATAGGAAAGTTGGCAATGCCATGTCTACAAAATGCCCCGGATTGAGATAAGGCATGGATGATACAGAGCCTTGGATGCAAAGTCTAATTCCAGAAATCAAGTCGGAGCTGATTGAGCTATGACTAGTTCAAATCCTCTTGATTTTAGTTGCTCCCTGTAAGACTGATGGGCACCTTCCACTGAACTTGGCTGGCTGATTGATTAAAATATTGATGTATTGCCTTGCTTCAAAAGCCTTAGGAGGTCGGAGGTACAAGAGAAATAAATCATTAACATTAACAAAACCAGACCTTGAGCCACAAGGTCATCCAGTCGAGGTCCATCATCTGTACTTAAAGCTGCTCAGAATTATGCCATGTTTACAGCTTTATGGAAGACAAAGAAGATTCTCTCCCAACTTCTGGCTTTGGAGTTTCATCATATGGCCTCCCCAATTCTTCTCATCTCATGTGGGCTGGGGACCCATAGAAGACCCTCTTGAGATCCTAGGAGGGGTGGAATCAGGGGTGGGTTCCTGCCAGTTCTAAGCTCTTCCTTAGAAGAGGTTCCACAAATCTACCGTGCCGTTTAGAACCGGTTCCAGCTCCTTCCCCCACCCCGCCCGTCCACACATCATCAAGATGAAGAGCGAGAGGAGGAATTCTGGGAGTTGAAGTCCACCAGTCTTAAAGCTGCCAAGTTTGAACACCCCTGGGGTTTTTTTCCCCTAAAGCGTTAAAGGTGCAAGGGTCTTGTAACTTGACAGCTTTAAGACTTGCGTGCTTCAAATGCCAGAGTTTCTGAGCCACCATTTTGGTTGCTAAGCAAGAGCGTTGTTAAGTGAGTTTCACCACGTTTTACAAGGTGGCCATGCCCACCCAGTCACATGACTGCCAAGCCACTCCCACCCGGTCACATGGCTGGCAAACCACTCCCACAAAGCAGGCCACACCTACAGAAGAGGTTCTAAAAATTTTGAAACCCACCACTGGGCGGAATCTATCGTTAGCATGTGGCTCCACATTGTTGAATGCTCCAGGGTTTTATGCCCAGCAGAGGTTTTGGATCTAAACAACGTGTTCATCTTATAGCATGGTTTCACACTTCTCAATCAATCAGAAAAGAGCTGGACGGGACCTTGGACATCTTCTAGTCCTTTTGGGCACCGAGGGCCCAAACCAGAACACGCGTGCATGCGTGTGCACCAGAGCACTAGAAGGTTCAAGGTTCATTTTATTTATATGCCGCCCTATTCCCGGCGGGACTCAGGGCGGCGCACAAACCCAAAGGAGGGGAAGGGAAACACAAGAACTACAACAAAAAGTACAGGGAATTTAAAACAACCAACAGCCGCACGATTCGAGAGGAAAAGGGAACTCACCGACCCCAGGCCTGCCAACACAGCCAGGTTTTAACGGCTTTTCGGAAGGCCTGGAGAGAGGTGAGGGTCCGAATCTCTGCGGGGAGCTCGTTCCAAAGGGCCGGAGCCGCCACAGAGAAGGCCCTCCCCCGGGTAGTAGCCAGATGACATTGGCTAGTAGACGGAACCCGGAGGAGGCCTAATCTGTGTGATCTAATGGGTCTTGGGAGGTAATTGGCAGCAGGCGGTCTCTCAAGTACCCAGGTCCATTACCAGAAATCCGAAGATCTGCTGGCCGGCGTGTTCATGCCTGTTTTTTGGCTGGTCTTTGGGGCTGTTTTCAGACTGTTTTCAAGCCATTTTTCAGGCTGTTTTCGACACCTCATTCCATTTTTCGAGCCAAAACCAGCCTAAAACTGAAAATGGTCCCCAAATGGCCATATTTTTGGCCATTTTTCGGGCTGTTTTCAGGCCATTTTCCGGTGCTCCAGCACCCGCAAAGACCAGCTGGCTGTCATGCAAGTGCGCCCTGGAAACCAGAAGAGCAGCTGGCGATGACGCACATGCCCACAGAGAGGGCTCTGTGTGCCACCTCTGGCAATTTATGGCGTGCCATAAATTCGCCATCACGGTTCAAGTCCAACCCTTTCCTCAAGCAGGAGACCCCACTGTTTCAGACAGGTGGGCTGTCAATCTCTCCAGCGATGAAACACCCACAACTTCTGAAGGCAACTTCCGTCCCACTGGTTAATTGCCCTCACTCTTAGGAAGTTTCTCCTCAATTTCAGGTTGCTTCCCCATTGGATTCCGTCCATTGTTTCTTGTCCCGCCCTCTGATGCTTTGGAAAATAGAGCCGAGGTGGCGCAGTGGTTAAATGCAGCACTGCAGGCTACTTCAGCTGACTGCAGTTCTGCAGTTCGGCTGTTCAAATCTCACCGGCTCAAGGTTGACTCAGCCTTCCATCCTTCCGAGGTGGGTAAAATGAGGACCCGGATTGTTCTTGGGAGCGATATGCTGACTCTGTAAACCGCTTAGAGAGGGCTGAAAGCCCTATGAAGCGGTATATAAGTCTAACTGCTATTGCTATTGCTATTGCTAAAATAAGTTGACTCCTTTGTGGCAGCCCTTCAAATACTGGAATACGGCTCTCATGCCACCTATTCTGCACCATATAAATTGACGGGAGGAAAAG